>NW_025999977.1:56449643-56493536 GCF_001458135.2 Marmota marmota marmota
GGGAGGGAGGGAGGGAGGGAGGCGCTCAGGGAGGAAAGCAGCTTGAGTGCCCCTTCCCTTGGTGCCTGCTGGCCAAAGGCTTCAGCTGGGGAGGTGGATAAGTTTAAATTAAAGTCAAGGCTGCTAAATCAGATGTGACACACTAAGTCTAAATAAAGACACATTTGCAACTTAAACTCACGACAGGATTTCTTGGTAACTAAATGCTGTTGGAAAAGCAGTGAAATTAGTTTCCTTCTAAAACGTCCTCCACTGACCAAACTGTAAGGACACAGAAAGTCCAAGGTTGCTTTCTGATCACTTCTCCAAGCCTGCTTGTTGAAGCAACTGGATAAAACTCATAGCTATGTTTTAGCTCTGATATGCTCCTGTTTCATTCATACAGGTCTTTTGTGGTATTAAGTATGAATTCTTAAAAAAAAAAAAAAAAAACTTCTAGCACAATGTCAGTAAATGTTTTCAAGTGGTAGGTTTGAGGGGTTCTTTTCTAACCTAAGTCTAGTTGGCTTCATTTTTATATAAGAAAAAAAAAAGAACATTTTTGATGAAGTCAACGTACTAAAAAAATAAGATACATTTATTAGGTAGGGAATTTGCACAGCTGCATTTTTAAATTAAATTTGATGTCATAGAAAGTTCATATTCTTGTAACCTAAGCAACCCCTCGTTTCTGTCAAGATTCTCCCTGGAAAATATTTTCAGAAGAGACTAAAAGCCTCATGAATCCTAATTAATCGATTTTATAGCTCCCCACACTGACTTCAGCACTGAGTGATATTACATTTAAGCTTCGAACTGCCCCAGTGTAAATGATAAATGCCAATTAAAGAAACAAATCCTTTAAAACAAGTTTCAGAGCCATGAAAACTCCCGCGTGATGTTCATGGGGCAGGACATGCAGGTGCTGCTGCTGCCGGGGACGCAGGCCTCGGGGGAAATGCAGCTATCCTCAGCATTTCTGCAGAACAATTTTCAAAAATGAAGGCCATGAGCTTTCAGGGACACGTGGCTTTGGCCTGCCCTGCCGTACACTGCCACCTGCCCACTGGTCCCTAGAAGCCAGTCATCCAGGCTGCAGGTCAGCTGGGTAGAGAATCCTGGTGAGGGCAAGACCTGGTTGGGACAGAGGGAGAGTGGGCCTCAGGGGCCACCAACCATGCCAAAGACCCCAGAGTCCTGTGCAGTGTCCTCACAGTGAGGTCCCACAGAAGGGGAGCTGCTCATGTCTCTTCCACTGCTCTTTTGCAGATTTGTAGGCAGCCTGAGGCCCAGAACATACATGAAAATGAGTCTAGTGGGGCTCACAGCCTCTTTCCGAGACATTTTATGATCTGGGGTACTATAGAGAGCAAGGACAGAGGCCCCTCCCTGACAGTCAGACTGTTTAATGCTTTGCCTTGTGACCCCAAACCAAGTCAAGGCTGCTGTCTACTGGCTCCCCACTCAACCCTGTGGTCCTAGGGACGATCCCGCGTCTGCATTAGGCTCCACTCCAGCAAGGAGATCTGTACAGGGCCGAGAGGGGAGGGTGAGGCTAAGGGTTGGGGATCTGGTCCCCACCTGCCTGCTAGTGTTAGCTGAGACGTGGAGCCTGATGATCCATCAGAGTGATTATCTCTACCTCAGTCTCAGCAGGCAGGGAATCCATGCAGGCTGCATACCTGGACTCGGGCTGCTCTCAGGGCGGGGGTCCTGAGAGGTACCACTTCCATGATTTTCATCTTTTAAATTCAGGGCTAGACTGAGAGTTGAGTCATGAAACTGTTAACCTGCCTGCAGCAAAATGTCCCATGAAGGTCATATCCCTTTAAGGCAACCGCAAAAAACTCAGTCCCCATAAACAAATGGCAGTTCTTCCTGCGACCAAACAGATCACCTGCCGAGGCCTTCCCACTGTGAGCTGTTCAGAGAATTCAAAATGTCAGCTCAACTCTAGAAGTTCATTCACATAAAATTTTTTGATCCTATTTTATAGCTTTTTCACTCCTATCAAACGATATCCACTTACACTTCCCCAGAGAAGCCCCCCCCACCCCACAAAGTTGCCTACATTGTTACAGCATCTTAACTGGTCAATATACTGGGCCACCTACCTCTTTCAAATTGTAGCTTTTTATATCTTTGCATAATTTCAGCTGCGACCATGCACTCAATCTAAAAGAAAAGAACATACAAACGAACAGAATAAGCTGAGGGTGAGAACAGAAGGCAACATAAGCCCAAGCAGGATCCGGAGCGGGCGGGAGCTATGCCACCACACTAGTGCTGTCAGCAAACCAGTTTGCTCATCTGCACGTGCCTCATCCTCCTGCAGGCGTCCCTGTTTGGGGCAGGCAGCATCCGGGCAGCTAATTGCAGTCTCTAGTCCTTCTTTGATCAAGAGCTCAACATACTGTTTCAGGCACTGAAAAAGAAGCAGGAAAACACATGTCAGCATCTTCCCTTCCTCAGTGGAAAGGCGCAGTGATGCGCTGAGACACTGACCGGCTGAGCACGCTGCTCCACTACAGTTTTACATTTTCACTGTGGATCTCATAGCAACCACCAAAGCAGAGACTTAGCAACAGTTTTTCATCTGCCAAATGACCCTAATCTGCGCCAGGGACTGTGTGCTGCCTCACAGGGCCGAGTGGGGCTTAGGCCCTGCACACAATCTCAGCACACAGAAGCCCATCCCTCATCCTCACATCAAGGAGTATCCCAAACAAGCCGATGTCGGGCACTTCCCTAAACTCTTTATCGTCCACCGTTCCACTTCATCCTTAGAACATTCCCACAAGAAACACCGATAGGATGGTCCCACCTTTCAGATGGGAAACTGAGTCACCCAAGAAGAATGTGAAGCTTACCCAGACAGCAGGAGTTGGGTTCAAACCCCGGTTCACTTGTTGGAGTGTTCACCCCGTCCTATGAGAAGCCACGGACTGCAATCCTCCTTGAGCACACCTCACCTACCTGGCAACGACTGATTCCAACTGTACTTTTGGGGAGCACTGTTTAAAATTTGCAGTGAGCCCAAAATATCAAGCGGGAGACATTAGGCAGAGTGGAGAGTGAAGGCGATGACACCCTCTCAGCACCGGTTTCCTCTGGCTTTACCTCACTAGTTACAGAAATCCAGTGTCCCCAAACAGCACATCATAAGCCAGGCCTAGCCAGGTGGCCCAGACCTAGGGAGACCAGGGACAGGAACATGGAGGAGCTGAGCAAGAACTCAAAGAGCGTAGGAAAGTGGGGCCAGGTAGGGAAAGGAAAATAAGGTAGGACACCTCAGTAGAATCCCCAAATCAACATCCAAACCTGGTCCCAGACAACAGTGAAGCAACCTTACTATGACCCTATAGTAACACCATTAAAATGCATCGTGATGAAAGGTGATCAACTTCACTAAGTGCATGGTTATATGAAGGCATGGGTGCATGGGTGCAACGGCAGGCCAACTGAAAGGCCTGCTCTTCTGTGAGTAGCAGCCCTGTTACTGTCTCTCCACCAGTCTCATGTTCCCAGTCCACAGTCTGATTAATCTACCGTACAGTGGAGTTGTGAAAAAGCCTAGAAAAATTCATGGAGAAGAGTATATTCCTGATATAAAGAGAATCGTTTGATCTAAATGGGTAATTCTCTCCATTCTTGCAAACCAGGATATTTCATTCATCAAAGACTCAAGATAGACATTTTTTTAAAAATGGAAATCAAAGCCATCCCCTGAGAAAGCTGCTTCCCAGAGCTTTTCTCCAGAGTGATGGCTTCCTGTGCAAATGAGAACGTGGGTAGCTGTGAGCAGAGGCCCTGACATTTCAGCCTCTATTCCTTTGGTCTGCTGAGGCTTTGATGACTGCATGGCCCTGAACTTGAACGGTCATGGCTACATCTACCTTTTGGCAGCCCATCCTTCAGGGACAGAGCCCCTGTAGCACCAGGCAGAGGCAAACCTGGTCTTGGACACCAGATGGCAGGGTTGTCAGGGACAAACTCATCACCCCCCTGAGAAGGCCTTCCCCATGCCGAGGCCTGTGAGGAGGAAGAGTGGAGTCTTGCAGAGCCCACCATGGCTGCATCTGCTCTGGGCAGAACCGATGACCCACCAGGAGGCTCTGCTGCTGGTTCAGTAGATGGTGATGGGCCACGGCAATGACCTGCTTATAGCAGGAGGAGAAGTGGAAGGTCCTGCCTGTGTCCAGCCAACACAAGGGGCAGCAAGACCCTCAAGGGCATGGGATGAGACACAAGCAATGCTGGTCGCTGTACTAAGAGGCATGGCACAGTGGCTCAGTGCATTCAGGCCAGAGCTCCCTCGAGGGTAAGACAGGGATGCCCATCTTCCTGGGCTTTTGCAACAGTAAGAAACAGTACGTAGAAGCATGTGTCATACAGCACCAACTAGGAACAGTGGCCCTGCTCCCTCGTCTGCCCAGCTGATCAAGGACTTATGAAACCCAGGCCCTCCACAACAAGCTCATTATTTCACATTCTGTAATTAAGTTTGTCTAAGTTTGTTCTCCGTGGGACACCGGAATGTCTTAAGTCAATGGAATGCTAAAAACTCTGACACCATTGGGCAGAGCAGTTCATAATGACAGAGCACTATTATCCCTAAGATTCAAAACACAACAATTAAGACGGGTGTGAAAAGTCTCTCAACATCACTGTCCAAGAGCCCGCATAAGGCAAGGAGGCTGAGTGGCATCTGGCTGTACGCAGCCCAAGTGTGGACGCCAGTGCCCTCAGAAGACATCTCCCTGTACAGAATGCAAGAGGGTCCGCTAGGGAATAACAACTTGTTTACCCCAGAGAGCAAAAGAGGGTCTGAGTGGCTGATTGTGCCTCCATCAAAATCGGCCCGTCTTCTTGCAGTTATGAAGTGGGTCATGACTCAGCCATGTTTCTCAACCTGGCAGCAAAAATGTCTTGGAATGTGCACAAAAGCATGAACAGAGAAACTTTTGTGACAATAAAGATGCAGTTCCAAGGCAGAGAGGAACACAGTTTCTCACGATCCTATTCTATTGTAGCTCCCAGGAATCGAGTGCCTTCCAAGTGCCCGGCTCTCTGCTAAGTCACCTATGTTACCAAAGAAGCATGCACGAGGGTCTAGGAGGTGTTACTGCACCCCACCCCCCCCACCCCCGGCAGAAACCAGGCTCTGAGCAGCCGTGCTCTGTAAGCACAGCACCAGGTGTGCCTGACTTCAAAGTTGGTGGGTTTTGTTGAATGGGTTCTAACTTTTTGCCTACTTCTTCCTCAATTAAGAACTCTTCTATAAGCAACCATTTATTAAGTCTTTTCTGTTATCTCAAGCATTGTAGGGCAAAGAACCGTGTATGCCTTCATCTGAGGAGGCCCGAGTCATGGCGAGCACGGGGTGCTACGACTGCACTGAGCCCCCAGACATGCAGACCTCCTGGCCTGGAGGGAGGAAGGTGAGCGTCACCCACTGTGCTCTGTGCCATGGGCCCTGACAAGGGGTGGTGGGGCTCTGCCTGGCCACCTAAAGGCAGAGCTGGGGTCCCTCTGGGTGGGGCCAGGGAAGACTCTGGGAGATGAAGGGGGCCCGAGGGACAAAGGAATTCCAGGGAAGAGGCATCAGCTGCCCGAGGGGAAGAAGGGGAGAGGCTGTGGAGCCACAGAATGTTCTAGGCATTTCATTTTCCACTGTGGCTTCCAACTCTGAAACCCAGTGAGGAGACAGCCTGCTGATGTGCAGAGGTTTCCTGCCAAGAAGAAGTGGGGCAGAGACGCAGCTGCCTCACTCCAAACTACAGCAGGTCTGTTTTGTTTCTTCTCCTCCAAGGCCTTGGCTGCCGAGGTCCCTACCCGCAGAGGGAAGCACTCAGATATCATACTCAAGGGTGCCTGAGTGCCTTTGGCCTACCAGGAACCACAGCTTATGAACATCAGCCTCAGGCCGGCCCAAACAGAAGCATGGGACCCCAAAGAACAGGGTTTGAGGAGCAAGGGCCCTGGAGCTCCAGAGTTGGCTGGAACTCTGGCTCACCCACTTACAGCTGTGATGAGGCCTCACATCCTCCGGGTGCAGAGTGAGCCTGGCAGAGAGAAAGGTGGTCCCAGGACTCAGGCGCTCCCCGGGCATTCTTCAGCACGTCTGGAGCCATTGGTACCAGGCATCCATTAGTGTTTCTCCTCGACCAGACGGCAAGTTCTTTGACAGTAAGAACTGTGTATTATTCTTCTTACAGCTAGCAGTGCTGGTCGGCAGGAAGTGATAGGCTACTGCTGTACATAGGGACAGGCGGGAGAAGATGGATGGACAGACGTGCAGAATGTGCTCAGAGTAACCAGCTGCCTGGCAGCAGGCATTCCTCTGCATCTCAGCAGAAGAGCTGGAGACCCGACAGAGTCGTCTACATACAGCTCTGGGCGACAGCTGAACGGCGGCACAGTCTCGCCCTCTGACAGACCCCACAGACCATCGCAGAGGCGGAGGCTCCACCAGCACAGCCTTAGGACAGCTTCGTGGGACCCTGCAAGCAATCCTGCTGCGTGGCCTGCCCTGCAGGTAGAGCTCGGGAGGGACAGTGAGCACCTGCTGCTGGAAGGCTGTGGACTTGGTCCCACATGACTTTGTGCATGGAGAGTGAGCTGTGCCTGCTCTGTTCTCTTTCCAGACACCTGTGACTGCTACTGCCCTGCTGCCACCTCTTCCAAGAGGTCGGTCTAATTACTCAATGAGTTGTCAGGTTCAGAGGAAAGTAAATCTCTGTCTCATCATGTGGGATCAGGCTGCCCTGGTAAGAAGGAATCAGAGCAAACAGTTTTCAAAGTGTCCTTTAGCCCAGGGCCCCTGTGTTCTGATGAATGTCCACAGGATGACCTCATGTGTCTAGAACAGTTGGAATTAGGCTGTTCTGCTGGCTGGCAGAGACCATGACCTGAAACCCCATCCCTGCCTGCAGGCCAGCCCCCAGGGCTCAGGACCAGGTGCTTCCATGGGCACAGACCAGGCCTCTCCTCTGAGCCTGAGCAGTGCAGAGGTGGCGAAGTCCAGCAGCCAGGGCAGCCTCTGCAGAGGCCTCCCCTGGGGCTGGCTCTCAAGTGGGGACAGGCAGCCCAGGGGGTGTGGACAACTTGGCCTGGGCGTGGTGAGTCCCAGAGCTGAGAAGAGACCAGAGGACTGGTGGGCAGGAGCCTACAAGCAGTATAGTGGGTGGGGGTCCGCATCCTCAGAATCTGGTCCTAACCCCCAGCAGAGGACTTTGCTCAGAGCCTGTGAGAGCTTTAGTTAGTTTCTCCAGCCTGTTGTGTGCTTCCTAGTCTGTAGTATGAAAAATGCCATGAACATGGAAGATGAGGGTTCTGTGAGCCCTTAATGAGAAATGGCATTGGCTCCTCCCACTTGGTGTTCTGTGCCATCTCCCAGCCCACACTTTCACCCAGCACCTGTGGTCAGGCCCTGGTGTCAGAGCTGGGAGGGAGACAGGGCTGCAGCAGTCACCACTGCTCACCTTACCTACCAGGTGGGCCACACAGGATGCTCCAGGGGGCAGAGGGGATCCCTCGGACGGCACGCAGCATGTGCCTCACCCCAACTAGGGATTGTGTCTCTCCGTTTTGAGGCTGGAAAGCTTTATGGCGATGGAAACTGTGCAGAGGTAGAGTAAGATTGGCAGGCGAGAAATCTCCTAGGGGTAACAGCAGCAATTGTTGCTGATGCCCTACCCTTCCAAGCAGGGTACCACCTGTGGGAGAGTGCATCTTTATCCCTTTGAAGGGTGAGCTCCCCCTAAGGCCTCCAGGGCCCCTGTAAGCAGGGAAAGCCCTGGGTACAGGCGTCACGGCCGGGCATGTCAGTAACCAGTAGACAGATGCTGTCCTGCTCACATGCATTTGGGAAATTCAGGCTGGGGAGTGCCTGGGGCTGTGCGCGCTTGAGTACCCAGAGGATCGTGGGGTGATCGGAGACAGGAACGCAGCACAGTGTGGGCAGGCCCACCATGCCACAGCATCGTTCTGGGTGCTTTCTGGACAAACGTTCCTCAGGACACCCACCTGGAGAACGCTGCCCCAACTCCTTCATGCCTGGGGTTCTAAGCTGACCTGAGGAGGAAGCCAGCCTGCGGGCACTGTACCTCCTCCTCCCGCGGGCCCTGGGTCCTCCATCGCCTGCCCAGGTGTGGATGACCAGAGACGCCCCAGAAGGGAAGGTGCAGGACCACAGAATCATGGCACAGGACACCTTCTCCCTTCTCAGGGCCCATCGCGCAGGGACCTCCTGTGCTTCTCAGTACCAGGTGGAAGGTGAGATGCTGTCGACACTTTAATTCCTAATTAGGGGTTCCGGGGGACAAGCCCCGACGGTCTTGCTGCTTCTGGGCATTCCCATCAGCGCCCCCAGGACGCACGCAGTTCTGGCTTCCTCTTTTCATGTTCCTCGGCTCCAGATAAGCTTTGGGTCTGAGGTGGAGTCGCTTGTTCCTGTGACTCCCGTCTTATGGAAGCAGAAAGCCAGCGACAGTGTCACAAAAGCCTTGGCAGGACAGCCTGGAAGATGGAATATTCCAGAAGAAGGAACACAGGATGGCCTCTGACAGCCTGTGGGTGACCAGAGGGATGCAAACATGCCGGGGACACCGTGGAAAAGGGGAGCCCAGGAAGGTATCCCCTCCTGGCGAGGGAGGCCACTCTACGTGCAGCACACCCTCTGGAATGGGATGAGGCCCACTGGTGTGTCAGGTGGGTGGAGGCCATCGCTTCCCCTCTGTCAGCATCTCCCTCCCTCCCACCCTCCCCTTGGCAGAAAAATGTCAAAATCAGGTTCCTTCCTTGTGGGGTGAAGATATTTTCCTGGGGCTTTAACAGGGCACGTTTGTTGGTTGTCAATCCGGTACCGCCGCCATTTCACTTCCGTGAGCCTCTGCTGATTAGTTCTTGAGTCCCGCACTGACCCAGGTGTTTGGGGGATGGAGCATGAGCCAGGAAGCCTTCTGACCACGAGAACATCCGAGCAGAGCATCAACAAGAAATGGGAGAACGAGGGCTTGGATCGGCTCACCGTCCTTAACCACAGGACAGAGGTGACGACGGGGTGTGCTGGCCTGCGCCCCACACAGTGCCGGTGCCGCTGATGGTGCAGAGGCGGGAGACACTGTCTGAGCAACAGACTCTAATCCCCACACTTGAAAAATCCACAGGCTGCTGCCCTTCCACCCAGTGTGGCAACTGGATTCAGAAGCAAGAACCTTGGCTGTGTGTGGTATCGGGATGGAACCCAAACCTGGGGGCTAGGAAGCGCTCTGCCGGGGCCGCACCCCTGGCCAGTCTTCGCTACTTTAGAAAGTGAAGAAAGGTTTTCTTTCTTCTGCTTTTTCAGATGATGACTGTGGTGTTTTCGTTTTCAGCTTCACTGAACCGTAACTGACACTCAGACCGCGCGTGCGAGGTGCGCAGCTCGGGGCTCTGGGGACGTGAACACCGTGGGCCACCAGCCTGCAGCTGGGAGAGTAGCCATCATCTCACACTTCTGCTTCTTGGCTTGGCATGTTCTTGCTTTGCTAAAACCCCTCAGTTCATGGCCACAGTGAATCTCCAGGACCTGGTGCTGCTTTAGGAACTGCATTCACCCTGCCGAACCTCTGCCCTCGGAGCCCATTTACCCCAGGCCCCGAGCTCCCGAGGACCTGGCAACCACCTGCCTCCTCTCTCCTGTGGGAGCTTATTGTCCCTCCCGAATGGGAAAGATAAACAAGGACACAGGGTGGACTTAGATCGACTTGAAGAGAATCACTCTCCTTTTTTCCTTGCTCCTTTTTTTTTTCCTGATGCATATGAATTTTGGATCTGAGTTAGCCCTGATTCCAAGAGCGTGAAATCCCCATACTCATTAAAAATAAATCATCGGGCCCCAAAGGAAGGTTGGCTCCATCTTAAAGACATTTAAATGTGATTTCAAAATGTGGACATTCTCGTTCAGCACAAAGCAGTGAAAGACGACCCTAATAACGGAGGCTTCCAGCTACTACGGGCATCATCAGGTCAGCCCTGTCCTGATGTCAAGCGTGTGATTTTTAAACTAAATTCACAGGGAGGTGTGGGGACGGTCTTCCTGACTGGCAAGGGAGAGTGTGTGCTGGGACAAGTCTTCTAGACTGTCCACCAGCCTCGACGACGCTGTTTAAGGACTGCCTTCTCACTACCAGCCGCCATCACAGACATCTACTCTGATTGCCTTGCCTGAACGCACAAAGAATCCCAGCAACCTAGCGAGAGCCTTCACCAGGAGACCCCATCACCCACCAAGACCGTTAATCCAGTCACTTGTGAGGTCTGGAAAGAGAGGAAAAGGCTCATCCCGATGTTCTTTTGAACATGCACTTGAGCCAGAGACCAACCAGGGTACAGAAGATGCACTGGCACTGGGCGATGGTCGTCATCTGCTCCACTGGATACTCCCCGAGACAGAGCTTGCAGGACACCAGCGGGTCGAGGGCCAGGTCCCAGGTGGGCCGGTACCTTGCTGTGGTCATCGCAGAGCAGTCTGAAAACATGAGAGACACACAGGGTCAGACCTCCTCACCTGCAGCCTTCACAGGACCATAGCTGGGTCACATCTCCTCTCACCAGCCCTGGATGTGAGCGGCTGGCTCTTGATGGGGCTGGAGTTCTAGACAGAGCTCCTGTGGATCCTCAGAAATTTTAATCAGGATCCCTTGACTTGGGTCTGAGGTGGTTCCCTTAACATTTCCATGGTAACTTTCATGTCTATCCTCAAAATGGCAATCGCTCCCCCTTCCCTCCACTCCTCTCAGGTCCATTTGACATGGCACCTCCTTCCAACACAGCACCTACCCCAGGAGAGCAAAAACCTTAGCAATTTTGGAAGAGAAGCTCTCCTTGGATTTGGCTATTCTCCAGTGACCGCTGGAGAACATGCCTGGGAATCCCATCAGCAAAGCTTTTCTCCGCAGCCCCTGGGTCTGCACAAAGATGCACCTTCTCCAACCTCCTGTCCTGTGACCACCCTCAACCTCCAGAAACTGCCCTGTCCCATTGGCTTCTTGAGCCAGCAGATTTCCTGGAACATCAAGTTCCAAGAGGCATGGGTCTCGGGCAGCAGGGTCCACTTATTGGAGGTCAAAGTGTATAGTGGATCCCAGCACAACGCTAGAAATAACCCTCACTTCCCCAACCTCCTAGGACTCTCTCTGGCCACAGCCTAGCCCAGCAAGGCCAGTGCCCTGGATTCCAAGTGGTTTTCTATTGCTCAATGCTGCACTACAGTACCACTGCTTGCTGGATGGTCTCTCTCCTGCCCCAGGCAGTCAGGAAGCCTGGGGGAGACAGGAAAGGTGTGTCTTTCCAGCCCTTAGCTCAGCACCTGACCACAGGGCCTCCCAGTGAGTGCCTTCATCTGCTTGCAGGAACAAATGCTTGTGTCTGGGATGTTAATTGTCACCTGGGCCCCTACCACTTGATTTAAGCCTCATGCCTTTATTTTATGCATTCACGCTGATTTTGCAACAGATAAGTACCTGTTTTCTTATTCCAGTGCTCCTGCTCTCCAAACTCATGCTTCCTAAACTCTGAACCAAGAAAAATTCAGTTAAGATTCTAGATAAGATCTCTGCTTGCCACCCAGATCTCAGGATCCACAGGGTGTAGATAACAGGTGGCTTCCTTGGCCCTCCTGCTCTGCACAAGCTTTTGTCTTATGCAACCTCTGACTTAGAGCCCAGGGCTGATAAGCACAAGGACCAACACAACACAGGAAAACACAAATGGCTTTGGACCTTGGAAAGATTCAAAGAGAGAGAGTTCCCCACCCAAATCCTCAGAATCCATTCAGGAACTTCCTCTACCAGTGAGAGGTTAGCTGATAACCAGGCAGCCTTCCAGGGTGTGTGAGTCTGTGCTGGAGGGAGAAGACGAGGAGAGAACATGCTGGACAGAACCCTCAGCCCAAGACCTCTGGGGTGGGCCTGATGTTGGAGAGGAGAAGAGGAGGTCACGTCCAGTCGAGAGACAGGAAGATGCGACCATCTCTCACCAGAGGACAGGATGCGAGCCACGGGCAGGGGAGAAGGAAGGGACTCTGGCTGGGGACTCAGTCCACGGGTAGACCAGCACAGGAGGGCTTAAGAGAGAGCCACACAAGGCCTGCGTCACCAACACGACACGGAAAACCCAGGTGCTCCTGTGCTCTGCAGCTAGGGACTGGGTCTCAGGTTGCTCTTACTCACGAAAGCTATCCCTAGGGTCAGGTTGCTGTCAGAGTTTTTCTTTTTAATTCACATCATCTCTTTCTCAAGTTTTGTCAGTCAAAGCTTCTTGGGTGCCACGGAGCAGATATTCCCTGAAGACAAACAGCCTGCTGAATCCCACGCAGGGCACCGGAGGGAAGATGCCAGCGACCCAGAGAAGCTGCAAACCCTGAACTCAGCAGATAAGACAGGGACAGGTGCAGAGCAGCATGAGGGCAGACACGTGATGGACAGGCCACAGGAGCTCACAGGAGAGCGGAATGATAGGAGTGACCTGGAGTCACCCTGGAGACAAGGATAGCCATCCACCCAACGCTGCAGGGGACTGGCAGTGGCAAGGGCAGACCCAGCTCTCCCAAGTGCCTAAGAGTAACTCACTCTGAAGTACACGTATCTCCACTTTGAAACAAATTCAAGTGATTTTTGGACCGGGTGGCACCCTCAAGATAATCTAAACAAGCCTCCTAATTTGACTAAAAGTGACAGCTCGGGAAGACTTGGACAACTGGGGTCACTCAGCTCTCTGGAGTGAAGAGGGTGGTTTCTCATTCGACCTGGAAGTCATGTTCATTGGGAATGTTTGTCTGCACTCTGAATTCCTCACTATTGTTGCTGGTGTAAATGCCCATGAGGGATTTCTGGGTCTCCGATGGTCCTTTGCGGTTCTCAGTATCTTCTTCTGTCTTAACCCATAATGATTTTTTTCCAAATCACATTCCTTTAAAGTTCAGTGTGCACAGCGACGGCTGTTTGGACTGAACATCAGTCAGCCCTAAAAAGGATCCCAGTCCTCAACCCCAACAGTGAGCTTGGGGTGGGCTTCAGAAACCACCTAAGGCTAGAAACTTTCCCAAAGGACAGCGGCTGCCCCCTGGCTTCCCTGGCCTGTAGAGTGGGACCAGCGGTTGCAGATGCCAGTGGCGGGGGGGGGGGGGGCAATGTGGTCCAGACTGCAGGGCGCTGCAGCACTGGTTTTGGGGTAAGGGAACCCAGCAGCCCTGGCTCATGGCCATGGCTATTCGATGTCTGCAGGGATGACTGGCCTTCTTCTGTGCTCCCCCTCCCTGAGTCCCACTCACCGGCTCCAGCCCTCTACAGAGACGGTGAAGGGGGAGTGAGAAGAAGCATATTCAATGTCGGGGACATGCTAGCTTGGTGAGAAAGAGGACAATGCCCTGTGGACTAGAGGACAACATTGTGCAGCCGAGAAGAGACATGATTAGAGTGTGCAGTCGGGAAGTTCACGGGCGAGGCATCCGTGGGAGAGAGCCTCCTGCCTGGGCATCAGCTGTGCCCTAGGGTTCCCGGGGGGACACGTGCCCAGAGTATGTGGCAAGGGGAAAAATTCCAAGGCCCGAGGCTCCTGCCACAGCCCACGCCTGCCTGCGAGCCGTCTCCTATCCCGGATCCCCGTGCAGCCTGCGCCCCAGGCCCAGGCCCATCCAGCCTTGCTCACTCCCAAGCCCTTTCCCTCAGCTCCAGAGCTTGGCTCCATTCCCCGTGGACAGCCTCGCTGCCAAGACCCTTGGCACAGCATGGAGGCTTGACCTCTCTTCCTTCCTCTTCTGCTGGACTATGGTCTCTACGCACCCCCAGACGATGTGGCTTCCACTGGCCTTGGCACCGGGCAACCTCAGCCCTGGCCTCTGCTCCTATTCCAGCCCCACAAGCCACTCGTGAAGCAGGTCAAATCTCTATCTCAGGTACCATATCTGTCTCCTTTTGTTTTTTGTTTTGAGATGGGATCTTTTATGTTGCCCAGGCTGGCCTCAAACTCACGACCTTCCTGCTCAGCCTCCCAAGTAGCTGGGGATTACAGACGTGTACCTGGCTCCGTGTCTGTGCCCATTCCCTGTAGAGTGCGCAGTCTCTGAACTGCACTCAACATCGTAATTCTGTTGGTGGCCACAGGAACTATTTAAACAAGCCTATATTGTGCAAGCCCGCCACGGCCCTCCCTTCACACCATGGCCTGAATATGATTCTGCAAACACCGGACAGCTGCAAACTGGCAACAGGAATTTGCTAAGAGAATCACAATGCACAACAAAAGAAAAAACAGTCTTTGTTTTCGTATTGTGAATGTCCAGTCATATGAAACAAGAAACTATTTTAAGAACATCTGGTCAATTATGAATATTATTCAATTACAGCAATTCCAAGTGTTTATAAGGCATGTTACTTATTTAGCATGACGGAGGACACACGGTGGAGGATAAAAGACAGCGAGACCTGGAGAGACAATGGCCCACCAAGGAAGACGTTCACCATATTAATAGAGGGGCGATGTGGCTCTGTGACGGAGCTGTCCCTTCTCTCAGCTCCAGGGCTGCATCCCTTCCACCCTCTCCCTCCTGAGCAAGGCAGGTGCCAGCCATCCCTCTCCCACTCACTCTCACAACTTCCTCTGGGAAGCCCCGCTCTGCTTTCCTGGTGTTGGCTGGTCACCTCCATGTCTCTTCCCCACTGGACTCCCTTCTCTATCCTTGCCACTTATCCAAATTCGGCAACCCTCCATGCCCAGCACCCACCCCCATGCCCAGCACCCACTCCCCGGGGTCAGGGAGTCTGCCCTGACTCCTCAGAGCCCTCACCTGTCCCCCTTCCTCTGAGTCTCTGGTCCTCCGTGGATGGCAGCAGCAGGTCTTCCTGAGAGTTTGCTAGTACTCACCTCCTGGGCCCGCCCACAACTGCTGAAGCAGAACCCCTGGAGGTGGGGGCCCACAAGCTGGGTTTTCACAAGCCTTTCAGGGGATCCTGATTCACAGTACAGTCTGAGAACCACTGGTCTCTACCATCCCACTCCACAGCACTTCCCACTCTCCACCTGACTCCAAAGTCCACGTGGGCTCAACTCACCAAAGCACAGCTCTCCACAACACCCAAACCAAACAGCCTGGGATGCCAGGCCTGGGGCTGGACTTGGCATGTCAGGCTTTATTTATTCTTTATCACAACTCTTTCTGGGTGAAATGTGGCTTCTGAAGCCCATGCTATGAGTTAGTTCATCTCCCCAGCTTGATGCATTTTTCAAGGGCAAGTGCCGTGATACCTCCTTGTGGGCAGTGTCAATCACGGGCGGACACTCCATAATTACAGGTATGTAGCCACACATACATGTGCAGAGTGCGAGAGAGCAAGAAGCTCTTCAGTGTACCAGGCACTGTGCTGATGAGCTTCCCACATTTCACACATGAGGTGATGGAGCAGAGCTGGGTCTGTTACTATGAATTCATGTTTAGCTTAACATAGAGGCAGACGGTCATGTGATGATATTTGGATGCATGTACACACACTGGCCAGCACACACCCTGCAGTCCTCGTGTCCACTGAGGGCACAGACACAATGATGCCTCCTGCCAGAAGCACTGCTGGTGCCCAGAGGCTGGATTCCAACGTGCTGCCCCAACCTAGAGAACCAGGGTGTGGTGGACACAAGGTTGGTTCTAGCACTAGGGTAAGAAATACTCTGGTTGAGCTCGGAAACACCCTGTGGTGCCAGAAAGCAAGACAGTGCTCAAAATAAACAATCTCCCACACACTGATGATATGTCAGAGCATTGCCGGAGCCAACTGAGAGAGCTCCCAGTGGCTAATGCTGAAAAACTCTAAGCAACACAGTAGCACGCGTTCCAACCTAGAACACAAAGCAAGTATCCAGGAGGCCATAAATAAATGACTGAATAAATAAATAACTAAGCTAAAGGACTTTTCCCATGTGGAAAATTTCCCCACAGTTGGGGCAGCCAACCCTCCCCCCACAAAGAAGGAGGAGGAGCACAGCCCCCCGCATACCTCCAGGTGGGCTACACAGAGGGACCGCCAGGGAGGACTTCTGGTGACACTGCAGCAGGGATGCTCGAGCCCACAGTCTCAGTGGGGTGGCCATGGTCAGCAGCACACATGGCCCTGGTAGATATGATGGGGACACTACCAACCATCACCCCAAACCATAATACAAAATAAACCCCGATTCTACAAACACCTGGCCAATACCCTCAGAACCTCCAAGGTTTCAAAAACTAAGGAAGCCTCAGAAACTCTCAGGCCCACGGGAGCCTACAGACAAGTGACCCTCAGTCAAATGTGGGATCCTGGGGCAGAACAGGGAACTGGGTGAAATGTCCGTGCAGTCCGAATGACCCGCTGAGCGGGGACCTGACACATCAGCGCTGGCTCTGGGATCCTGACAGAGGCACTAGACAGATGCGAGGGGGGAGCAGAGGAGGCCCCTGCAACAGGACTCTGGCCTGCAGAGGAGGCTTTCTAAACCCAAGTCTATCAATCTAGGTCTAAACTGCCCAAAGGAAAAGGTTATTTAAAAAGAGGAACTTTGCCAGTAAGCCAGTGGAGTGCAGACTGAACAGGAAGGCACAACACCTGAAACCAGTCTGTCCCCAAACTGCACTGCACTGCACCGACGCGGCTGGCATGAAAACGTACGTGAAACACAGGACTCTGTTTCTTTTTTCTTTTTCTTTTTTTTTTTTTTTTTTGAGAGAAAGAGAATTTTTAATATTTATTTTTTAGATTTCGGTGGACACAACATCTTTATTTTACTTTTTTTTGTGTGGTGCTGAGGATCGAACCCAGAGCCCAGCGCATGCTAGGTGAGCGCACTACCACTTGAGCCACATCCCCGGCCCAGGACTCTGTTTTTAACCTCTGAACGTAGGGCTGGTTTAGGCCCAGAAGGATCACAGTAGGCCCAACTTGGCCATGAAACATTTCTCAGGGAGGGGAGCTCACGAAGGTTCTGTATGAGGAAGAAAAGGGACGCCAGTTCTCTGACATTGCACGGTGTGGGCGCCCCTAAACTCAGACTCTCAGGGGAGCAGGGAAGAGCAGACGCAGTCAACAAGGGAGTCTCCAGGGACCAGGGCAGGAGCCACTGCCTGTATTGCGCTTTCTGCACAGGGCCAGATGGTGACAGAGACACTGGAGGAAAGGACACCGTCCTGGAATTAAGCAGGGGCTGTAAGGATGTGGGCCTTTGGCATAAACCTCCCTAGTAAGGGGGCAGGTCAGCCTGCAGGGCAAGGCAGAGGTCAGCGTCTGACTGAACACTGAAGTGGGCGGATGTCTGCTCACACAGAACCAGGGACCACAGCCTTTCCTGGACGGGGCCTCCCCCACTCCCCGGCACCTTCCCTCAGCTAGGGCACAGAGGGAGAGCAGGCCAGGCTCTGGGCCTCTGGCTCCCGGACTCCTGCTGCTGCCCAGGAAGCATCTCCAGAGGGACACCCTGGCTCTGGACAGAAATCCTGATCTAAGCGGCTTTGAGAAATGGCCAGCAGTGGCCAAGGCTGGGTCTGAGCCTCCCCTCGGGGCCTCAGCAGAGCTGTACGTGGCTTGGCAAGCGCCCCTCCTGCTAACTGCTGGGCCTGGGGAACCTCTGCCGTTCCCGGGGGTGAGGTTGCTCTTGCAGGACAGAACCCACAAGCCACCCTTCCCAGAGTGCTCGTCACACACGTCACACATGAGCTTGAAAGGCCCCAGGAGCTTCACCACTCAGGTCTGCTTCCCACAGAGGGGCCCAGATGATGCCTTCTGACCCGTCCAGGAATGAAGTGCAGAGCAAGACACAAAGGGCCTGTTATTCAGCTCCAGTTTATGTGCCCAGATCAGCATTACATTCAGGACTGAGAGAGAGCGATGCTTTAAAATCAAACATCCAGCCATAAAATGCTCTCTGGCTCCTTCTCCCTTTCAGAGAGAACTGCCTTCCTCCACACTGCTTAGGGACTTGCTAACAAGCTGCAAAACCCCCACCCCTACCCCACCCCACTTCCTTCTCTCACACAGCTGGCTGGTGACACAGTCACTGTCACTTTTGTTTTGTCATCAGATAAGGGCAGGTGATAGGTGTGCACTGCAGGGGTCACTGGTGAAGGCTCTGAAGTAGCCTGATGTGAACCACCACAGGTGGGTGCAGCAGTAGCTCACCCTCTGTCTGCAGTTCATTAGCTCCTTCCAGTCGCCACTGTGGATGGCCAAGGTGGTTTAGAAGGGCCTCCGGCCCACTCAGCTGGGGTGTGAGGGCTGTGTCCTTCTGCTGCCAGGGCCATGAGCCTGGGGAATTCCTGGGTTTGCAGCTTGTCTGTCCCCTGAGCTAATGGAACAGGGCATATGCTGGCCACAGAGTAGCAGGGGCAAGTCTAGGTGGAGAGAGGGCTCTCTGGAGACTCAGCCCCAGAATGGATGACCAGGGGACCCTGAGGCCTCACTGTGCTGTGGAGCCAGTAGCCTCGTCTGCATCCAGGGGGCTAGCTGGAGAGCCTGCTTTCACATTCCTTGAAGCACTGACCTCTAACCCTGACGCCCTGGCTCCTCTAGCTGGTCTGAAATCATGTGACTTAGCTCCACAGAGACAGGGGAAGGGATACTAAAGTGAAGAAGTGACAAAGACAGAATGTGCTTCCTGAAGCTGAAACCATCAACACAGACCAGTGTCATGATAACACACACCAGTGGTCAGGAGTCGTGTCCTGTTCCGGGATCATCAGACCTTCGGCAGACCCTCCTACAATCCCCTTCCACTGCATTCCCACACTGCCTGCCCCAAGTCTTCCTCTGACCACTGTTAGCAACCCAGGAACAGGCATTGGGCTTCTAGAAAGTTCTACACACTGTTACAGCCTCGGGACTACAAAAGCCTGCAGGGCGGGGTAGCCCCCCACAGGGCAGCCTCCCTCAATGGTCACAACCCTCCCTCTGGTCAAAGCGCCTTTGAAGACCTCAGGGTGATGGAAGAGGGAGGAAGAAGATGCCACAAATAGCCAGGAATCTGCTCACAGAAGCCCGGAGAGTGGCTGGAGCCCCCGTCTTTGGTCAATGTTGGCTGCAGATCTCACTTTCAGGTGGGCCTCCCGCCAGAAGGTGAAGTCAAGCTTGAAACTCTCAAAGTGGATCCCCTGGGACACGGGGTTGAAAGTTCCCCCATGGAGTTTACTTTGTGGTAGTCTTTGCTTCTCCACAGCTGGTCAGGGAACGGGGCAGAGAATGGAGACACGGAAAACAGAGGCTGGACACCAACCCCAGGGGGACACAGCCCGTCCACCTTCCAGTGCAAGAGAGAGCGCCCTGGGAAGGCTCTCAGGGCCCAGCAGGAAGGGCTCCTAGAGTACGGGGCGGGGTGTTGTGTGACATGGCAAGCCAAGCCTGCCTTTGCTCCAGGCCAGGTCAGGACCAGCCAAGTTCCAGAGGTTGGGGACTCTGGGATCCGCAAGGCCACCCCATACACGTGGCTTTATGCTCCAAATTTCCCAGTATACATCATGGCTGTGAAGACGAACACAGCACTTCACCCCGGGGAAATGGCAACGTCTGAGGACATCAGTGCTTGCCCTGCCTGACCACCACACCATGCACATGCGTGAAAACATCATTGGGACCCCACACACGTGGACAATCTGGGACCAAATCAAAACCAAAAAGTAAGGCCTGAGGGAAGTGAAAGGTGGCACTGAGTTCACACAGGCCACAGCGGAAGGTGGAGGCCACTGAGTTCACACAGGCCACAGCTGAGGCCTCTTTTCAGTCACCCATGGACAGAACCATGGCTTGGTGCTGCTCTAGTTGCATGAAGAGCTGACAGAGAACAGAAGAGTCAGGTACCCCCTTCCAGGAACTGGGGAGACCGAAAATAAATAAGATAACCAGAAAAAAATAAATAAGATAACCGCTTTGTTAGCTGGCCATGTGTGTTCAGCAGAAAACGTCAGCAGGGCCAGGCAGGGGCCAGAGACTGTCCTGGGCGCGCTTCCTCCAGGGGCAGCAGACACAGTGACAGTTTACATAGGAGACCAGAGGATGTGTCCTTCATGGCACAATGACCAACAGGGCTGTGCCAGGAAGGTACCTTCTACATATACTTTGAAAGAAGAGTACCTAGAACCCGCTGGCCATGTGGGGCTGGGCTGGGAGACGGGCAGGGGGCAGCGAGGGGCTCTGGGGTTTCCCACCTCCCACCTCCACTAGCAGAAGGCAGGGGTCAGGATTCACAGCACCCCCACCTGCCCTCAAGGCCCCTGAGGGCCTCTGTAGGTGCTGGCTCCACGGTACCCTGCAGGCTCAGCAGCAGAGACTCAAGTCTGAGTCAGGCTTTTTTTTGGGGGGGTGCGGGGGCGGACGGTGGATACAGCCTGAAAGTTAAGAATTGTTTTTTTTTTTCTTTTTTACATTTTAAAGATTATGAAACAAACAAGTCACAAGCAAACAAAAAATCAATCGGAGGCCCTGGGGGCCTACACTGTCCACTTTCCTGCCCTTCACAGAAGTTGGCAACCCCAGCTTTCTGAGTCTGGCCTCCATCAGGGAGGCTGCACAGGGCCCAGAGGAGCACTCCTGACAAAGCTTGCACAGTCAGGAAATCCCCCAGAAATCCTCCAGGAGGGTGGGTCAGAGGTCAGGACCAAGGACAGGAAGGGAGCCACCTGCATCCGGAAAATGGCCCAGTATTTGCATAACAATGCGCCTGTGGAATCTGAGCTGCTGGGAGGAGGAGCTGGCGGCTGGGGCTCCTCTCTGCCTCTGCCACAGCTGTGTTCTCACAAGTCTGCACCTTCCCCTCTCACACCAAGCTCATGCAGACCCTGCCCTCCAGGGACTGTTCTAGAAAGAGGACAGCCCCAGGCACAGGCACGGAGCTCCCAGGAGACTTCTTACAGAAAAAGAAAACTGGGGTCTTGAACTCCCCTTCTGCCACTTGGAGCCTGCCAAGCAGCCCACAGTGGGCACACACGAGGCCAATGCCCGTCCACCTGGCAAGCTGCGTCCATCCAACTCCAGTGTCCAGAGCTGGTTCAGGAACATCCGAGGGCACCACAACAGGCCACTCCCGCCAGGACACTCCTGGCTTCCCTGACCTGGACAAGGAGCCCTTTCAGGGCAAGTCTCTTTTCTATGCCATTTCCACACTCTCCTGTCCACCCCTGAACAGAGGCTGAGTGGACTTTTAATCACTCAGTTTTATGACCCACTGGCGCCATGGCTGGGCAGAAGCTAAGACATTGTGTGTCAGGAGCCTCGACCCTTTTCCAATGAAGTAAAGGTCTGAGAACTGTTAAAGGCCCTCCTTCATATAAACAAGCACAATTTGCCTAAGAATCCCCCAGCCACTTCTGCAGAGCTAATGATGTGTTAATGCCACCAATTCTTACGTTTCCCAACGTTGGCTACTCTCCATTAAATCACCCCCTCTCCCAACCGTCTGATCCTCTCTTTAAAACAGCCACCGCTGCAATCGTCCGTCCTCTGTCCCTCCTGTTCACTCCAGAGCCACCAGGGCACCTCTTCTTCCTTCTCAAAAGTGCCAACTCCATCAGGGAGGCAGTATCATGGGCCGACTGCTCAAAAACCTGTTCAGAGAAGAAGACTGCTGTATCTTGTTCTTCCCACTGCTGCCTAGTTAACTAGGTCAGGAAAATACTAGGCTCTTACCAGGCTCTAGTGGGCAGTGCCCGCTTCCTTGGAGGGAAGAGGCTGGCTCCTCCTCTCTGTGGAGCCCAGCAGGACCCCTGCAGCTGGCAACACTGGGGGGCCCCAGACACCTACTTTCTGACCAGTCATGCTTCACAGCCTCTTGGGATACACTTGGGATGAGCTGAAGTGGGTCTGCCTTCCACTTTATATTCTGCAATTTCGTCATCACCAGGGAGAGGGAAAGTCAATCCAATCATCTTCATTCAACAGATTAAGAACTAAGGTTTAAGAAAGATACTAAACAAATCACCCAAAATCCCAAGATCACAAGCAGCAAGTCCGGGATTTGGAGCCCAATGCCCCTCGACACCCACCAAGCTCCAGGGAGCATGTCCCCTG
Source organism: Marmota marmota marmota (assembly GCF_001458135.2). Taxonomy (NCBI): domain Eukaryota; kingdom Metazoa; phylum Chordata; class Mammalia; order Rodentia; family Sciuridae; genus Marmota; species Marmota marmota. The sequence goes on from NW_025999977.1 coordinate 56,471,681, forward strand.
CTCCAGGCTGCGTGGAGCTCAGGAAAGCTCATGATGAGCAGTAACGCCTGTTCCCCACACAAAGGAGCAATTGCTAACGTGTCCCTTTCACCTTTAGAATCACAAGAAGTTGCCCTCTGAGAAAGAGTGGGCATTTCTTGTGACTTTTACACATAAGAAGAAAATCTTTTGCATTAGGGAGTCCACCAGGTGTTCAATAAGGCCTTTGGCTTAAGAAGGTAAGGAACAGGTCATTCAGGGGCCAGGATGCAGAAGTAAACCCGGAGCTCAGCATCCCCGACCACACTTATACAGAAGCCCTCTGCTGTCTTTCCTGGCCAGTGCCAGCCAATGTCTGTCCTGACACCAGGGACACCTGCCATCTCACATGCGTGTCTCCAACCTGCGAGAAGAGGCACCATCCATCACCACATCCTCGGTCAGCACTGAAGCCCAAAGGCCGAGGTTGGATCTGCCACAGCTCTCACAGCCCTGCAGAGACAGCCTCTCTACAACACCCCCGAGCCCCACATCTCTCTCTTCCAGTGAGCACTCAGGAAGGCTCCCACCCAAGGCCCCCTCCCTCGTAAGGGGACCCTACAGCAGAGGGATTCATGAGATGGAGAGACTGCAGCCACAGCTATACTGCAAGCCCCTTCCTATCCTCTTTTCCCAGTAGGCAAGACACCCCCACTCTCCATGTTTCTGGGAATGACACTGAAAATCCACTAGGCAGAACAGCCAACCCCCAAACTTACTCAAAATGAGTTCCGACATGGTGGCAACGACCCCTGCAGGTGCAGAAACAGAGCTTGGATTTCAAGGACATTCCCCAAAAGAGAAGAAGAGCCCAGACCCAGAGCATGGGAGCTCAGATTGCAGAATCCAGCCTGAGCGTCCTGGGCACGAAGCCTGTGCGGAGCCCGGCCTTGGGGGAACTGAGCCTCGTCAGACGAACTGACGCAAGCCTTCCTGGAGGAAAACAGAGACGAAGACTTCCAATTATTCCCAGGAAAACCCCGACGAGGACTGGGAACAGTCTTCAGGGGGAGAAGCACTTGTCTGGGAAGACCCATGAGATCACAAGACGAGAAAGCGTGCTTATTTCCAGCCCCGTTCCACACTGGGTCCGCACCCCGAGGACCTGGTCAGGGGTCCCTGTGCTTGCAGACAGCGGCCTGGGGAGAGGGCACAGTTGCTGAAGTGGTAATGGGTCTAATGGGACCAGGTGTTCTGAAGGACTCTTACTTGGCTCCTCAGTCACCCGAGAATCGTTAATACAAAATCACAGCATCAAAAACAACAAGCCCACTCCGTCCAATCAACGTCTCCTCACCCCAGTCTGTCACACGGCGCTGCCACAGAGGCCAGCTATGAGGCTCCCGAGGTTGGGCAATGATGCAGATCCCTGCTCCCCAGGGCCACAGAGGGCCACAGGCCTCCTGGCCCTCCCCTGGCCTGTTTAGCCTTGTGTCAGGAGGAGGAGGGGCGGAGGCCGGTGCAGACGCCTGGGGCTCCCGCTGACCACACACCTGGCACGCCAAGGTCTCATCAGTCTCTCCCGCTCCCTGGGAACAGTCCGTGCCTCCCCATGGCGCGCACAGTAAATGCAAATCCCACCCAGCACTGACCACCCTCGCTGTCTAGTGCTTGGCTTCTCTCCTGTTATCCTGTTTCTCTCTCCAGAATTGGACATCCAGGAGGGCAGTGTCTTTGGCCTGCTTTGTTGACCACTGTAGCCCAAGAATTTATGCCAGCGCCAACACAGAGCGTGTGCTCCATAAAATAGCCATCAAAAAAGTTTCAGTGACCCTCCAAAACTTACCACGTGGGAAAAACCTGGCCGCAGTGCTAGAAGTCACTTCCTGGGCCAGGGAAAGGCTTCCTAGTCCAGGGAGTATGGAGAGCCCTGTAGCTTTAACTACATGGAACAATGTGCCACGTGGACAGTAAATATTTACTGAGTGGATGACTTGATAACTGCCAGCAATGAGGTGTGATTTTCTCAGCAGCAAAATAAAAATGCTTGTTAAACAAGGACCACTGATGTTCAGAGTTGATTTGGGTCCAATAAATTTTATGTTGAAATTTTCAGAAGGACATTGTCCAGTCACCTGCACGTGGGCGGGTTGCACTTGTGTGGAAAGGAGCCAGCCTCCCTTCCTGAGATGGGGCAGGCCTGGCTCCTGGCCGAGGCCCGCCCTGGGCCAGCTCTGCAATCTTGGCCCTGCTCCTGGGTTCCTCTCTGCACTTTCATTTACTGGTGGGCAGAACGATGGGGCTCGTTTTCCTCCTATAAACTCAGCGGCACATTGTAAAAGCTGTGACAGCTTGGTTACGGTCCTGGAGGAACTAGTAAACACACGTGGCTGATGGCGCCACGGCCTGTCTTGAGAGGCAACATGCAGCACCGCTGGCGTATTTTAAAGTGTCAGATACTTCAATCCAGTAGCCCTGATTCTGGAAGTGGATCCGTGGAACAAGAATGTGGGGCATGAAGATGCTCATCGCAGCTCTTCCCAATATCAGGAATTTGGAAGTGCATCAGTATCTGATTTCAAAAGGGATATCAGACCAGTCAAAACAGAAAAATGGGAACCTGTGTGTGGAAGAACACTCTGCAGTTCTAACCAGGGCCTCCAGGAAGTGGTGCTGGTAGTGGAGGGTGAGCAGAAGAGCCGCGTGCTCACGATGGGGTCACTGCAGATGCAGGGAGACACATGAAGACACTGGTTAGATCGAGAGGTTGCTTTTCTTCCTCGAACATGCCTTTATAGCTATACATTTCAGAAACCACAAAGCCCAGGAAAGTCAAAATGAATAAAAATGCAAAATCTGCAAAACTTATCACAGACAAAAAGTCTCCTTAATATATACAACCTTCAGAAATCAGTAGATGAAGAAGCAACAACTTAATGAAAATGATCAAAGGACGAGACAGGGGTTCCTGATAAAAAAAAATGACCCCAAGTGTATGCACTCTTAAGAGGATTGCAGATTTCACTACATCCAGATGCTGCTCACTAGGAACAAATGTGCAAACACTCAAACCGTCTGGCAAAGCCTTCTGTCCGTGAGGCCCTGGCTAGAGCCACCAGCACACCTCCCGGCTGGAGCGCAAAGCCCTGCAAACGGGAAACAGGGATGTGCCAGCGAATTGCAAAAATTTGCCTTTCCCTCGCTGACCTGATGATCCCCCGCGGCCAACACAGGCAGGCAGCCCTGGTGGTGCTTAGGGCAACACAGAGAGGCTGGAACCAGCCCACGCAGGGGGTTATTGAAACATGCCAGGGATGGCTTGCAGCAGGGACCGGCTCTACAGGAAGAATGAAGGGCCCCCAGTCTCCAGGGCACAGCCTCCTCGCGTCCAAGGAGCAGAGGGCGCTCACATCCCTGCGCCTGCGTGCACCTGCACTCACATGGGGAACCCGGGGATTCTAATGACAACTGCCACCTAATGAGCTGGGGAGACCTGGGCAGGGCAAGAAAGGATGGACACAGATGTCACCACATTCTCAGTATAAACTTTAAATGACTTCAGTCATAAACGTTATGGATTTTTAGAAATAACAAAGATTTTAATAAACATGAATGCCATTATGATAATTTAGAATAAACCGACGCTCTGGCTCCTCTTCTGGTCTCTCTCAAGCCGAGGAATCATGCCTGCTCATTCCAGACTCCACTTGCCGGCTCAAAGTTAGGAAATGTATTTTAGTATCGTATAAATTATGGAGAAAGTTCCAGATGATATTTTGATACACGTTTTCTTCCCTGAGCTGAGTTCCAAAAATGTCAGTGTATCTGTTCTCCTATGAGTCTCTTCCTAATTTAAAATCTGAAATTTATTTTATTGTCAAAAGGTGTGATATCCTTGACTCATCCGCCTGTCAGAGCTGAGGAGTTAGACAGGCGTCTGTCAGATCAGGGAGCAAGAGAGCCAGGTGCCAGCCATCCAATGCGTTTGTTCTTCCCACAAGGGAAAAGGAAGCAATGCTAACGCCAACAGGAAGCAGGAAAGACAATGGGTAGCATATCCGCAGGACTACGGTGCCAACCCCAGCCCTTCATCCCATAGAGCTGGTGAGGTGGGCGTTGTCACCCCCCAGAGAGAAGAAAACTGAGTTTGCTGATGCCACGGAGCCCTGCGTGGTGGAGACAGGGCCTGGACTGGACAGTGTGGCTCTAGCTACTTACCCACAATCCTCTGCATGATCACGCTCTGCAATGATACTGGGAGTGCCATGCAGGAGCCTTGTGCTTCTTAACAACACGAGGCCAGTGCCCAGCTGCCAGTCCTCCTGAAGGCTCCACCCTGCCCGTCACTGCTGGTGAGCAGGAATCAGCCAGCTTCCCTTCCCACCTTCCAATACTGAGCTGGAGCTGGCACAGGACGGATCCGAGACCAAATAGTGAGCACCAGCCACCGCCCCAACAGGGACTGCACCCCTCGATCCTAAGGCCCACGCTCGTCCTTGTACAGGGAATACTGTGCTGCCCTGAAGCCCAGGAAATGTGGAGGCCAGAGGTCAGAAAACCTTCTCTGTAAAGGGCCAGGAGGTAAGTATGTCAGTCTCTGTGGGCCACTGGGTCTGGGTTGCCACCACCCACTCTGACTGAGCCACCAGAGATAGCGAGAGAACCAACGGCAAGGCTGGGCTCCAGCAAAAGTCACTTGGGCCCCCAGACCATAGGCTGACCTGGAGGGCAGAGACGGCTTTCTGTAGTGGTGAGAATCTTATTTTTCCCAGCCTCTGAACAGTGTTGAGTACAGTGACAAAGAAGTGTTATAATTCTACTCCCACGCCCAGAGCTTCAGCCTGCCGCGAAGGCACTTCCCAGTGTGGTCCTTCCCTACCTGTCTGCCAGGGCAGCTGTGCAGGGACTCCCAGCCTGGAACTTTCAGGTGATGGGAAGAGCCTGCTCTCTGGGCCACCTGACAAAAGCATTTCATCTTTTGGCTTGATGACAATATGATATCCTTCTGGTGCCATTCCCACAGAAGAAACAGAGAAAAGTGCAATAGAATTACCCCAACTTGTCTATGACAAACAGGTGACAATCATGGGACAAGAGCCCAAGTCTCTTTATCCACAGAGCCTGAGCCCAGTGTCACAGGTGACACCCTGTACTGGAAAGCTTCAATCTTCTAGGATCAGGGCCAGCAGGTCTGAATCCCAGTTCAGCCACCCAGCCACAGCTGTGGCACGTCGCCTGGTAACCACAGCTCGCCACCCTGGTCTGTCTTAAGCTGTCCTGGATGCACACTGCCCCATGTGATCCTCTCAGCAAGATGGACAAGGAAGCTTTATCCCCATTTTATGGGAATATGGAGGCACAATTAGTGTCACAAAATTAGTAAATATCACAGCCGAGTTTCAAGCCAAAGCAATCCGGCTGTAGACCCCAACTTCTACCGTCTCCTGGGCGTCTTGGTAATGCTGCTGCTGTTGCTGTGGTCACCACACTGCCATCATTAGAGGACTCACACTTGTCGAACCACAACTGACCTCATCAGCCTTCTTACTGATGGGCTTTGCCAGATGTCCACGTTTGCAGGACATTTTCCTCTGGGAGTTGAGGCCTGCACATGCCCAGGAACAGAAGGCTGTCCCTTGTCCCTATCAACACACACAGTGCCCAGCCCTGGTGGGGACACAACCAAGACACAGGTGGCTGCCTTGTTAACTGTGGTCCTAAGAAACATGGGTGGCCAATGGCCAACCCCTAAGGTAAGACAGTTCATATGCTGGAGGCCAGGAAGAGAGGAGGCCACAGCGGGGTTGCCAAGGGGACTCTTGCAGGGCCACATTCCCACCCCAAGAAACAGCATTTAGCCCACAGAACAAGCCACGTGGGGCTGCTTCCGTTCAGTCCCACCCACCTGGAAAGTTGCTCTAAAAAGGAAAACTAGGTTCTAAATATTCAGATTCATGTGCAGTTCAAAGCGTCCGTGGGGTGAACACGGGAAGTTACGTAACCGCTCTGCAGCTGGGGAGGCTTCTCCCACCTTCTGACAGATACAGGAGGAGGCTCCAGCAGTTGAGACCCACTCCGTCCTGCTGCAGGACGGCCCTGCCCCGGGAGCCTGTGCCTAAAGTCCCACTGCGAGTGGGGACGAGGAAGGGAAGAGGAGGTGGGCCGGGAAAGTCAGAGCCCACTCTGCATATGCTTTTGCTGGTCTCGGCAGCAGTGGCTGTGCCCAGGTGCCCTACCTTCTGCAGCTACTTGGCTGAGACGGTGGGCAGGGCTGGGGAGGAAGGACCAACTCCACCCGGGGTCCGTGCAAAAGGAAATGAGCCTCCTCCTTCAAGGCCTCTGCTCATGAACCGGCCCGCAAACTCTCCCTTGTTTAAACCAGCAGGGAAAGACCAGAGAGAAAGCCACATGGAGGTCAAAAGAACCGGACAGGAAATCTAGAAATGTATGTTTTGCACTTTCTTATTGTCCTACAGTGGAGAGCATTCCAGGTCCTACAGAAAGGAGGAGGAGCAGGAAAGATAAGTGGGGAGTGGGAGCTCAATTCACACCCACACCAAAGTCGGTCAGAGCCAGGAGCACCCCAGGCACCCCGCTCTCCAATCCACATTTTTAAGTTTACCCAGGGCCAGAGTCAAACAGCAGAAACCGATTAGGAGGCAGGACTCCAATTCCCAGGTCAGCCTGGTGGCCACCCCACCACACGGAGACACCAGGGTTCTTTGTTTCTGGAACATGTGACCCTGCTGTTCAGCAAGCCGCAGTCCAGTCCCACAGGCTTGTGCCCTGCCGAAATGTGCAGAGGGCAAGAGGTCTGCTGGACAGCAGGGCTGGGAACGTCTCCCACTCATCCTCAAAGTCCATCTCGCTGTCTGCAGACCCTGCCCAGGCACACGGTCGGTCAGACACTGATGCTCAGGCCACCCCACACAGTAGCCCTGGGCATCCCTGAGCCTGGCACAGGATGAGCAAGATGGGAATCACATACAGAACAGCTGGGCACTGGGACCCCACCCTGCCCCTCTCTACCCACCAGGTCTCACAGAGCCAAAGATATTAGCCAGACAAGGGAGAACCAGACAAGGGAGCAGTATAAAATGGGGCAAGCGTCCAGAGGCTGGGCCACAGGAGGGGACACTGCACTCCTGTGCCTGGAGGGCCCTGTGAAGCTTCCTGAGGGGCTGATGTCCAGCCACTGCAGCTTCTGCAACAGGGACAAGGCAAAGAGGCATCAGAGGCGTGAACACAGAGCACAGGGAGCCCGGCAGGAGCACTTCTGCTTCCCCAGACTGTCCAGAGGCTCCACGGGCACCTGCTGCGCCTTCTATACAGGAAGGACCACAAAAAGGGAGAGAGACGTTCAGGAATGCAGGTTAGCGAGAGCCAACAGTGAGCGTGGCAGGTACACAAAGCTTGTGTCCTACAAGATCCGCTCTTTATTTTTTGCAATTAATTTTGTGCACTAAATTTTGTAGATATTATGATTTGGAGGCAATAAGTTGGGCTCAAAAATTGGAGAGGAGGCTGTGGGAAGGTCAGAGAGCACCAGGCCACCAGAGGAGTCCCTGCAGAGGAGGCAAGCGGCCCAGCCTGCAGCTGGTGCAGAGGGAAGGCGCGGCCATCCGCAGTCTGCTGGGTGGTGAGCACCACGGGTTTGCTCTGAGTCCTGAGCATTCCCTGCCCTCCTTCACCCAGACCCATGGAAAGGCTCCACCCACAGATTCCAGGATATTCTCAAGCTGTGTTTTCTAAAGCAAATAAGGAAAGTCAGAAGGTTCTAGACTGTATCTCTTTAGCCCTCAAAGAGGTGGCCCTGAGAGGGATGGAGCTTGACTAAGGGCTGGCCAGGTGGGATGACCACTGCACGAGGCCCGGGTGCCCCAGCCTCGCTGTCTTTGCGCAACACCATCTTGGTCAATAACTTCTGTCTTCAGCTGCGATACCACTTTGTTCCCTGTCAGAATTGCAACACCCTCAGGAGGAACAGCCACAGTGCGAGAGGACAATCAAAAACCAGTGTCCCATAGTCGCAGCATTAAGAGTCCTGAGAGAGGCACTGTCCTCCTGCCACAGACATCAACTAGAGACCCACAGCCCGAAAGCCCCAGTGCTCTGTGAAATGCTAACAGGCGTCCTCCAAAGAAGGAGTCCCGGAGTCCAGTGGGTCAGTGCTCCCAGCTTCAAAGGACGTGCATACCCTTTAATTCATCTGGTCCCCAGCCAGCCCTTGGGAGTGCCCTCAGTGTGCAGCTGGGAGCACAGAGGTCTGCGGACGTTCCTTAACCTGGCTCCACGCACCAGACCCAGAGACAGGATTCCTGTGCAGGTGACTTGCTGGGAGTGTCCTGGGAAAGGCCACAGCAAGGAAAGACCAGGGTCCACCCCCACAGACCACCTGCGTGGTAGAGGCTGCAGAGCGCCAGGGAGCCTGGGAAGCCACAGTCACAGTCTGTCTCTTGTCACCTCCTCTAAGAGGCATGGACCTGGGATACACACCTGCCAAATGTCCCCCAGGCTTCCCTCCAGCCACAGGGGCTCTCTGCACTGATGGGCCCTGGGCACTGAGGGGCGGGCACACCCAGTGGGCCACAGGAGGCCCCACCAGACCTCATAAGTGTCCTCCTTCCCGGTGCTGTGACTGCCACACGCCCCCCCGGGGGGGGGGCGGTCAGGAAGAGGACAGAGCAGCCCCCTCTCTGTACAGGAGGGGCCACGTTTCACACACCACTTCAAAGCTCCAACTGTAGTAACTTCTCTGATGACTTAGACTGTCATTGGAGGGACAAGGACCTACATAGACAGTGATGGGTGTGGACTGATGAGGACCTGGATTCAGGGAGGGACGGGGACAGGGAGAGAAGCAGCAGAGAACTGCCAGGGCAGCCTGTGGCAGGAGGTCTTGGCCCTCAGGGGTGGCCACGAGCCTGGGTGGAGGGAACAAGAAAGCCAGTCTGCCAGGAAAGGGGTCTGCGCAGGGAAGAACCGTGCTGTTCAGAGGACAGGAGGGCCGCCAGGCAGAAATGCCCAGGACGGACAAACAGAGCACCTGCCTCCGCCCACCTGCAGCAGAGCCTTGCAAAGCCACGCACCTGCCCTCAAGACCCGCTTCCCGCCCGGCTCACAGGCCGCTGCCTACTATCCTTCTGACAAACAAAGCTGAAATTCTCCAGCCCACCGCAAAACAGCCTCCAGGTCAGGTCTCGCCCACCAATATTTACTGCACTTCAAACACACAAGGGTGGGGTGGCCAGTGAAGGGAATTCAGCTCCACCTATTAATCTTCACCTTAAAATACGCTCTGGACAGTGGGACGCTTTGGACACTCCAGGACTGGGATTTCTCCACTGGCAATTTATCCAGCTCCCCAAACAAACCTCAGGGACAATTTTCCAGGTTCAGGGGAGACACCGTGGTTACACCAGCGGGACTGTTCAGTCTTCAGTGGTTGTTGTTTTTAATTTCTGCATCCTAGCTGGAAGGTGAGAAAATAGCCAAGATTTGAAAAATAACTACAACCTTAAAATACTCCAGAGATTCTCTGGCCAACATTGTCACCATGGTCCTTGCACAGTTCATTTAGCCACCACCTTCTCCTGCTGTTATTCAGTGTGGGCCTTAGGAAATAAGGCAAACAGTGGCTGGAAGGTTAGGGCAGGACAACTTTGTTAAGTGAACAACTCCATCAACAGTGACTATGTGGTTCCGGCATTTGCTGGGTTTTCCTTTTATCCATTTTGTTTGTTTTTGGTGTGTGTGTGTCGGGGTGTGAACCCAGCAGGGCTCTACTACGGAGCTACTTCTCCATCTCTCTTCATTATAGATGTTAAGAAAGGGTCTTGCTAAGTTGTCCAGGCTGGGCTTGAACTTGCTGTCCTCCTGTCTCAGCCTCCCAAGCCACAGGATTATAAGTCCATGCCTGTATGCCCAGCCCGCCCCTTCCTTCCTTCCTTCCTTCCTTCCTTCCTTCCTTCCTTCCTTCCTTCCTTCCTTCTTTCCTTCCTTCCTTCCTTCCTTCCTTCCTTCCTTCCTTCCTTCCTTCCTTCCTTCCTTCTTTCCTTCCTTCCTTCCTTCTTTCCTTCCTTCCTTCCTTCCTTTCTTATCAATTTATTTTACAATAGGATGCATTTTGACACATTGTACACAAATGAAGCACAACTTCTCATTCCTCTGGCTCTGCATGGTGCAGAGTCACTCCAGTAGGGCAGTCATACATGTATACAGGGTGATAATGTCTGTCTCATTCGACTGTCCTTCCCATCCCCACAATCCCCCGCTTCCCCTCAATCATCTCTACACATTCTTTTCTTTAACGTAGACTTTTCAGCCCTTTCTTTTTTGAATGACACTGAACTTGTATTCTTCTTGAAACCAACATGTGCACCCTGCTAAAAAGCTATGAGGTAACTAAATGAAAATCCCAATAAACATACAGGCAAATTGTCTGTCCATCCACCAAATAAAACCCCGACCATGTGGCAGGTAAAGGAGGGACACCAAGAACGACTGGTCCGTGGCGTGCTTACTTCACTGTTTGCGTGGAAAGCCAGGGAAGCACCTTGTCCGGGACATCCTGAAGATGGAATCCCGCAACACCTCCACATGCACTTGGGGCCTGTCCACTCCACAATGCACTGTTGTCCATCAACTCCACAGGTGCCACCAAGTCACCCGGGCACAGCAAAGCCACCCGAGTTAACTCCACACCGTGTCCTCCCCCTCTAAGGCACAGTCCCCAGACTCTGTAAGAGCCCTGAATACACAGACCTCCCTAAAATCGGGTAACAGAAAGACAACTGTCCTGCCTGGCTGGGGGGTCGGGAGCCATGCTGCCACCTGGCTTGGCAGGCAGCCGGGGGCCACAGTGAACTCCTTCCAGTAAGTCCAGTTCCTCAGCAGGCGCCGGCCCACAGAGGAGTCGGGAACCAGGTTCTACAAGCAGACACAGGACGGGGGCGGGACGGAGGGCGGGAAGCCGGTGCCGGTGCCTGCAGGTCCTCTTCCCGCAGGGCGCTCCCATTTCGCCTTCCTGGACCTGCACGCGCAGGCCAATGACTGCTAAGCAGACGTGGACGTCCCATCATCAACAGGCCTGAGAGGGAAGGAAGTCGGAACAGCGGTGGAGCAGGGGAGACCAGCCACGGAGGACCCACACGCGACGGCCAACGTCCACGCGGTCAGAGAGCAGCCCTGTCCCAGGCCAGGTGCTACCAGCCCTTGGAGGTACAGACGACAGCAGCACAGGGCTGGGCTGATGGGAATGTGCGGCCAACGCTCCAGCTGAGGCTCCTCGCAGCCAGGTGCCCCCCAAGGCCAGGCTTGCATTCTCTGGTGGCGAAGGCCGACGCCTCCTGTGGGCCCAAGGTGTCACCTGCCACCCTTTCAGTCTAGACCTCAGTATCTCCTCGCGGAAGGCACATTTCAGAAGAGGTGTCCTCAAAAATGAGCCACGGCATAGACCCAAAGGACTTAAAATCAGCGTACAACCGTTACACAGCCACGTCCATGTTCCTAGAAGCTCAGTTCACAACAGCTAAGCTATGGACCCAACATGAACGGATAAAGAAAATGTGATATATATATACACATGGAATATTACTCAGCCATAAAAAAGAATGAAATCATGGCATTTGCCAGTAAATGGATGGAACCGAAGACCATCATGCTAAGTGAAATAATTCAGTCCCAAAAAACCAAAGGTCTCAGTGTTTTCTCTGACATGTGGATGCTGACTCACAATAGGCAGCAGGGAGAGAGGAACGAGGGTTCGTTGGATTGGACAGGGGAGAATGGGGGGAAGGGAGCAGGCACAGGAATGGGAAAGAGAGTGGGACGAATTGGACAGACTTTCCCATGTTCATATGTGAACACACAACCAGTGAAGCTCCCATCGTGTACAGCCACAGAACGGAAAGTTAGCTCCACGTGTGTACGGCATGTCAAGACACATCCTGTCACGGATAACCCAAAAGAACAACGTTTTTAAAGTTAAAAAAAGGGAGCCACAGGAAGCTGGGCCTCTAGAGGCCAATGGCCCTCCCAGGGAGGCCTGGCTCTAGCCGAGGTCCGGGCTTTCCTTGTCTCCTGGCTTCTCACGCAGTCACCTCACCCACCCGTCTCTGTAAACCACCTTACAATCGTGTCATCTCCCCTCAGCGATGACACAAAGGCCCAAAAGATCAAAATGGCATCTGAGGGCCTCAACCTGGAGCCCTGTCCAGTCGATCCCTGACGCAGTCTCTGCAGAGGGCCCGAGCCCTGGGCGAGGGACAGGGCTTCACCCTGCCTCAGCGGGCTGACTGTGGCTGGTGAAAAGACACGGCAGGAGTGGCCAGGTTAGTAAGCCTCAGGGACTTCCAGATGCCACCAGACACTGCAATGAACACCGTTTCTGTGGCATTGTACCCAGCCTGGGAGTCCCCTGGCGAAAGAGCACCTAGTCCTAGGTGGCCCCACCAGGAACGCCCACACAAGAGGAAGCGGGCTTCCGGAGAACAGGGGCGCTGCCCCAGGAGTGGAAAGCAAGCCGGCAGGAGGACAGAGCGGACAGCCAGGTGCTCAGGGAAGACTGGAGAGCCTGCAGGGATCCTCTCCCAGGCCCCGTGGCTCCTGAAACAAAATACGAATCATGTCCCTACTGTGCAGACCTCATCTCTCCAGATCATTGACTGCTCAGGTTTGATCCCTATCAGACCTTTTTAGACACCAAGAGCTCAACTCCCAGAGCCCTGGGCACAGCAGGACTCAGGAAAGGCCGGCCAGGTCGGCGTTCTAAGGTGAAAAGCACCCCGGACGGGATCCATCTCAAAAATACCTCCACCCTCAGAAAACATCCTGGTCTTTCCTGTCGGCCCCCGATGGTGCACAACGGTTATCACCATGACATCTGAGTGCAGTGAGGCCGAAAAACAGAATCAGAGCAGAAATCAAATACCTACAAGACAACCGTGGGCTGATCAACCTCAGGTCAAAGACAGCGCAGCATTTATTATTTTTTCAATTCCAAAGGTTCACCTGCTGTCTTAAAAAAAAAAAAAAGAAAGAAATGATGTATGAAAGACAAACCATAAATCCATGAACCAAGAAAGACACTCAGCAAACCAGAGTTCGTTTCAAACAACAGAGTACGCTTAAAAAGAAAGAAAGACCTTTATTCACTACCAAACTTGTGAGTGTACACACACACACACACACACTTTAAATTGGCATCATACTGACCAATGACTTCACACAATCACTTCATTGCCAATTTCAAAATCAAGCACAGGCCAGTACTCTCGTCGGTTTCTTCCTGCTAAAGGAAGTAAACAAGCCTCTTGTGTGTAAGCACAGCCCGAACCCTGCAGCGGGTGAGCTGGCAAGAGACGTGTGTGTCCTCACAGCCCCACTCTGGCCCAAGCACACTTGCCAGGGACTTCTCAGAGGTGGAGGGGCTGCAGATTGTCTGGCATGGCTGACGCCTCCTGTGAGTGAGGAAACCGAGGGTCCAAAGGGAGAAACATGCCTCTTCCAGGAGGGAGCTAGACCAGTGGCTCTTCTGACTTCCATCATCTTTTCTCTGCACTTTGATACGTGCAAGTGACAATTGTTTGCTCCTTAAACTCGAGATGGCGCTCAGTTTCCTGGGTGATGTGTTGCGGTACTTGCTGCCCACAGTACCTCTGTGGCTGCTCTTGCTGACCCAGAAGCCCAATGGACTCGGTTCCCTAGGGACAAAGCAAAAACTCTCTCCTTAGCCGGCAGCCAACTGCAGCCAGGCTCACTTAGAATAGTAAGGCCGACTGAAGAGGGCATCTGGAAGCCCCAGTGCCCGTGGCTCTGTGCAAAGATCCCATTCCAGACAGGTGTCTCCTCGGACCGCCTTCTCTGGCCCACTCCAGGGGAAACCAAGAAGAATCCAGAGCTTTGCGGAGCAGAACAGCAGAGCAACACGCTCTCCCTCTCCTCCTCCCTCCGGTGTTTCCACCCAGCTCTGCAGCAGCTCCACTGCCACCCTCCCAGACACCAGGGCAGGCTGCGCATCTCCACAGAGCCCCGGAACGTGAGAGCTGCGAGGGCTCAGGAAACAGAGGAGCACAGAGAGTGAGCGAGCTCCTAGGAGGGCAGATGCAGGTGGCACCTGCAGATGAGACACCAGCCCTGTGCTAGTAAGTCCCGAGAACCCAGGAGCTCTGCCCTGGGTGTGCACCCGAAGCCTGATCCGTCTCCGGAGCTCACTCTAGAATCCTGCTGAGGTCTAGGCTCACCTTTCCCTCCCACCACCTCCCACCTCCTGTTTCCTTTCCATATTTTCCATCTCCTGGCAACCCCCAGACATCCTGCGGGAAGAACAAACTGTGAAAGTTCCCAACCTGCATGGCACCAAGCCCCAGAGAGGGGTCCTGGGAGTCCCAGATGGGCCGGGATGCTTCTGAGTATCAGATGGCCAGCCTCACCCCTGGGTTTGGAGGCCCTGTCCTCCCCCAGAGGGGCATTCAGGATGGGTCTAAGGGTGTTCCTGTGTAAGCTTCCTCTGTCCCCTGCTCGTGGGCAGGAAGGGAAGCATCAGAGGAGCAAGGCTGCTGTGCAATGACCCCACGCGGGCTGTCCTGCAGGAGGGTCTGAAGTGCAACTAGGAGGCCCAGCAGCCAGAGAAAGGGCAGGTCTCCGCACGGCACCCAGGGCCTTCCAGACGGGCCTGAATCTCAGCCTGCACACCCCAGCTCCATATCACCACGTCACCCAGGAGACACCAAGCCCCGGTCCCAACCTGCTGCTCAGACATCCTTTAGCGGGTGTGTGGGGCAAGCAGCAGCTTCTTAATACCAAGCTCTACTGTTTGCTTTTGCAACATGGGCACGGAAGAGCCAGTGCTGAGGCGAAGGCCCGGGGAGAACAGGCAGAGCTGTGCAAACTCCCCAGAAAAGGGGCCTGTTAAAGGAAGCACCAGGGACATCCCGGGCAGACCCTTACCCACAGGAGGGCAGGCCTGGACCTGCCCCCCATCGAGAGGGTGGATCAATGAAACATGTGAGTCCAGGGTGGTGTCTGCCTCGGGGGTGAACCGATCCAGGCACATGTGTCAATGCCATGCACACATGGCCACCGGAGGTCCTCATCAAGAAACAGTTCTCTAAATGATGTAGTTGACTATAGTCATCACAAAACTGCAGAGGATGGTGGCTTTTAAACTTTCTTTAAAAAAAAAAAAAAGCCTCCCAAATATTAAACATAAACACGCCCCATCATAATTGCAGGTGATTCAGGAAGCAGCTGCGTGGGGCTGGCTGTCTCTTATGGTTGGGTGAAAATATCAGCCCCCCTTTGGTGCCTGGGTGACAGGAGGTGGGACCATGAGCCTTCAGGCTTCCTTACAGCCAGGCCCTTGGACAGGAGAGCTAATTCCTGGAGACCATGCAGGACAGTAAACTGTCCACATGTTCACAGTGAGCCTGCGTGGGGACAGAGGGTAAGCAGCTCAAGGGCCCTCCTGCTCAGGCACACCTGGGCCCCTGGACAGGCAACCGGCACCACAGGCCTTGGGCCACCTGGGACAACAGACAGCCAGTGCAGGACAGAGAAGCAGCCCGAGCAGCAAGGACATCGTGGAGGAGGGAAGGGCCCAGGTCCTCCACCCCAGCTCAGTCACACACGATGTTTGATTCAGGGGGAAAAATGCCAAAACGAAACCAGTTTGTGAACCCGTGGCCCACTTAGCACTGAGAGCCCTGCAGAGTGAACACACTGCGATTTCACAACACCATGTGGGCCAGGGTCCTGCAAAGGCAGTTGGGCCACCTGCCCCGAGGGCCAGGACCCTGTGGTTGGAAGAGAGGTGGCAATCTCTCAAAGTCCTGTGCTGGCAGGTGCCTTGGGCAAAGTGGGAACCGCCCCAGCATCCGTCCAGGCCCAGGCCTCTGGGCCTTCTCCCCCAGACTCCACAGAAGTATCCTGGGACTGGGAAGGAGCAGCCAGTAGGGACCCTCTGGGAAATCAATTATGGTCACATGGACTTTCCCAGAATAGTGGACCCAGAGGTTGTGGTTTGGCACAAAATAAGCCACATCAAAGTCCCACAAACTGACCACTGTGATTCAGGAGAGAGGCTGCCACGTAAGCAGGCTGGAGGTGTGAGTCACCGCCTGGGGCAGATAATGCCACAAAAGGAGCCTGAGCCACCAAAAGCACCCTCGATGGGCCACAAGGCTTGGTTCTGTAAATCAGTACTAAGGGGCCAGGGACCCCAAGCCATGGGGTCTGAGGCTTGCTTTTTAGAAAGCTGCTTGAGCCAATGTACAACGTCCTTTTTTCTGTCCCTAAGCAGTGATAACCAAAGAAGAGGAAGTAAACAAGACAAGTGTATCCTTATTATAAACCATTCCTTTCTGCTCTTCACCAGGAGTGTCAGCCCAGAGTGGGGACATGCAGATGGCTGCCCAGGTCCAGCCCAGTGGTGATCAAGTTCCGGCTTTCAGGGCAGACTCGGGCCCGCCACGCGGTGACTGCAGAAGACACACCGTCTTTCTCAGTCGCCCTGTGCTTCCATCTCTCATCTGTCACTTTCCAGGGCAACGTGACCACAGCCCTCCAGCAGCCCATGTGCATCCCTGGAAATCCATCCCGAGCCCCACCCCAGTCTGTCACTGCCTAACTAGATGCTTCCAAGATTAGGCAGCCTCAGCGGCAGCCCCAAAAGAAACACCAAGGACCCAATAAGGAGCTGCTAAAAACAGACACACGGGGACTGAGTGGGCAGGGAGCCTGCAACGGGCCACGGCACCTCCAGGCGACATACAGCTCAAGATTGGAGAGTCGGTAGGAGGAAGCAAAGACACTTCTTTTACTTAAAATAAAAGCATTTTTTCCAGGCATGGTGGAGCACGCCTATAATCCCAGAGACCCAGGAGGCTGAGGCAGGAGGACTGCAAATTCAAAGCCGCCTTGGGAAACTTGGTGAAACCGTGTCTCAAAATAAAAAATAAAAAGGATTGGGGATATAGCTCAGTAATAGAGTGCCCTTGAATTCAATCTCCAGTACTGAAATAATAATAATAATAACAACAATATTAAGCTAATTTAAAAATCTTTAAAATGCATTTGAAAAGAGGTAGCTCTGAGAATATGCCTCAGGTGTTCTCGAGGCTGTCACAAGAGGCTCACAGCTGAAGGCTCCCCAAGCCCAGGGACTCTGAGAGTCGACCGAGTCATACAGTCACACAAGGCAGGGTGCCCACTCTCCCACCAATGCCACAGCTCTCTGTGCAGCGTCTTTTGAGCCTAGGACTACCAGTGCCAAAGGGGACACCACTGGACCAGTTTCCTCTGAGCACACATTTGCTTCTTTCCAAACAGCCACACTTTGCACACATATCAGGGGATTAGAATGGGGTATTTTTAAAATGCAATTACTGGGGCTGGCGTTGGGGCTCAGCGGTAGAGGGCTCGCCTAGCACACGTGAGGACCTGGGTTCAATCCTCAGCACCACATAAAAAATAAATAAGTAAAATAAAGGTATTGTGTCCAACTACGACTAAAAAATAAATATTAAGAAAATGCAATTACTTCGTTCAGCAAACATTCACTGAGTGCCTTCTAACATCCCAGCAAACTCAGCACCTAGCAAATGCATGGCTTCTGCACGGAACTCAGAGCCCAGTCACAGCTAGGACATCCCTGGGAGCAGGGGCGAGGGCGTGGTTTCAACAGAGGCACATGGGACCGAGAAGGGGTTTCTCAAACAGACTTGCTCTCGGGAAAGCTTTCTGCAGACACCTGACCAAGGAGGGAAAGGACAGCTATGGCCTGTGGGTCGACGGTGGGTCCTCCCAGTTCCCTGATGGGGAAGAGCTGAGGGCCTGGGAGGTGAGGATGCACCTGGACCAGGAGCTACGGCCCAGGAAGCCACAGATGGAGCTTTCAGTAGAGTGTCCCTTAATACACTGTCATTTAAGAATGAACCTCTGCAGCATCGGGGCAGAGAAAACAGAACTTTGCTGAGGTGAGGAAGAGTCTAAGGGGCTCGGCGTGTTTTCCTCAGCACAGGCATGAGGGGTGCACACACACCCCAAGCCTTCCAGGGTGGAGGGCTATTTTCGGATTGAAGCGGAGCAGCATCGCAGGATAACACTAGATGAAAACAGCACCATCGAGGAGAAGGGAGGTCCATGGGAAGCAAAGACTCTCCATCTTAAGAGATTTCCAGACTCAAGACCCAACTGGAAGCTACCATGAGGCCAGGGGCTCTTCCAGCAGCCCCGGACACCTCTGCCCTGCCATCCGCAGTGTGGGCTAACAGGAGCTGCTCTTCTGCTAAGGGCACTGCCCCAGGATCCACGAGGTGACTCCAGAAAAGAGATGAAAGACAGCGCACAGAGGGGCCCACGGAGGCTGGAGCCGAGGAGCCCAGGGCCTCTACTCCACGCCAGCACCTCCAGCTCCTGCCCCCTGCCTTGCCACTCTTCCCCGTGCAGACTGTATACTGGATGGTGACCATGCTGAGAAAGGGGGCTGTCTTCAACGGGTTCACTGGAAAATAAAGCCTACTACCTTGCATCTGTTAAAAAAAAATCCAGAAAAAAAAAAAAAAGCAGAAATAGAAAAGAATTTGCCAGTGGGCAAGCCCGGACTCCTTGGTGTCAGACAGTCGTGCATGAATCAGACTGCCCATCAACACGCGGTCTGGGCTATTACTGGACCCCCAGTGAGCTCTAAAAGGCCAAGGAGGAACCTCCGTGTTTTTACCAGGCCCCACAGGGCTCACAGCCTTGTCATATTTTTATAGCTTCTTTCAGGGTCAGGTGCTGTACGGATTTTGTACTCACTGTGCATTTAACTAGTATTTAAGTGTGCCGATTATAGCTGCAAACACACTTCTCTTCCAGTGTGTGGTTGGAGAGGTGGAGGGGGAGAAGCTTTGGAAATTTACAGCCCAGAAATAGCAGTG
Source organism: Marmota marmota marmota (assembly GCF_001458135.2). Classification (NCBI taxonomy): domain Eukaryota; kingdom Metazoa; phylum Chordata; class Mammalia; order Rodentia; family Sciuridae; genus Marmota; species Marmota marmota. The sequence goes on from NW_025999977.1 coordinate 56,490,559, forward strand.
GTCTGTCTGCTCGAGGAGAACCAGCTCCTCGGTGACAAACCGCGGGTGCTCCGCAAGGCCGGCAAACACCGGGCACAGGAGCACAGGGCTTCCGTCCCTGCGCTCTGGGACCGAGTCCCTTCAGGGTCCTCCAGGCTGGACAACACCCCAGGACACCAGGGCAGCTCGGAGGCTACTGGCCAGCAGTGGCCATCCGACCAAAGTGTCTAGACATGTGCTGACCTGAAAGGAAATAATTAGAAGGGAAATGTGCCCATCGTTTCCTAAGTGGCTTTGTGTGGGGCAACAACTCCACCTGGTTGTAGAAATAGGCCATAGGCAGCAGGGGGCCTGGACGGGGCCTGGGGGCCCTGGACTCCGGCCTAACCCTGGTGTAACCCTGCCACTCCTCTGGCTTCGGGTTTCTCCTCTGCTGAATGTAGGCACCGAATGTGATGCGAGCTCTCAGGGTCCCGTGGGTTCCCTGGCATGGCATGGGATCCAAGCGTGTCCAATCTGGGCCTGGCTGGCATTTTGCTTTAACTCAATTTTAAGACAATGGCTTCCTGTGGAGAAAGGGCCCCTTCTCCACTAAGCCCCAAGGAACCCGTGAAACCCTGCACTGAACAACTCAGTGATCTGTAAGCCGAACCTTCTCCAACCCTACATTTAGACTCCTGTGAGCCGTACAGTGAGTCATATAGAAGCAAAGGGCCACGTGCTGATCCTAAGGGGCCCAGCCTGGGGCCACACACACCCGACAACCACAGGCAGCAACAAGACCAAGAAGTGCCCCGCAGCTTCAAGTCACTAAAAACAAAGAGGGAAAAAGAGGTTTTCGAAGCATACTAGTTATCTGTGTGGGGAGGGAGGTCATGGGTCTCTCCACGTGTGTCCACACGATTACTCCAAAAAACGAGGGTAACAAAACTACCGAATAAATGAATCCAGAACACACTCGTAAATGACTCATGTTCACACAGCTGTGTTCCTTCTGTTTGTACAATGGATGTGGAAGCCCCCTGCGCCTCGCACAGATGAGATCTGCGTCATCCATCTGGTTCACATCAACCAAAACATAACTTTTTTCCACCCTGACAATCTGATATTGCCTAGTCATTGACCGTCCACACCAGGGTCAAGAGAAACAGCAGCAGAAGGTCTCTACCCGCTTGGATGCTGTGACTATGGACACAGGCTTTGGACCAAGGAGCACGCGTGAACCAGGCCTGTAGGAACAAGGAAGAAGGGTCTGTTAGGCTCCCTGACCACCACCCCCAACCCCCGGGAAATAACCAGCCACAGAAAAACTGAAAAGCACACAGCAGCAGATCCCCCATGTCTTTTTGCCAACCACAGAGTTCAGGGCCTTTGTGCTTTGGGAGAAGAAAGGAGTTAAGAAATTTTTAAAAATTTTTTTCTTTAATTTTACACATGGTAAAATTTCAGTGGTATCTATTAGAGAAGAGAAATAAAGTGTATAACTCCCCAACTGTAAAAGGACAAAGGGAACAAGAACACAAAGAAACAAATGTGTTCACAAAGAAAAAAACAAGAAGATCATATGGAGAAAAACTCCAAACATATAAGACCATGAGAAATAAATGGATTAGGCTTGACAGCAAAAGAAAGAAATGTGAAAGCTGGAATTTTGAAAAAGAAAGAAATATATGAGGATCCAGAAGAAACAGGAGAGCAGAAGTTGTAGGGTAGAGGAAAATGCCGGTCAAAAATAATTAATTAAATAAGCCTTACAGCCAAAAAAAAAAAAAAAACAGGGAAACCAGAGATACACTGTGATAAAAGTTCAATTCATTATGAGCTGTGATAACTCTGACTGCATACACACCAATAGCTTTGAAATATGAAAAGCAAAAATAGTAGAATTATTGAAAAAGGATCAACTCACTGTCACACTGAGGAAATTCAGAATGCATTGCTTAATATAGCAAATGTGAAAAGTGGTAAAAATACAGAAGACACACACAAAAAAACACCGTAAACAATCTAGATTTAATAGACACATAAAAACCCACAGTCAATAAGCTGAGAATTCACAACACATAACATTTACAAAAACTGACATTTTACTAGGGCAGAAATGAGCACTCAGCAAATTTCAAATGACAGGTACCATATGGACCATGTATCCTGTCCTCAATGCAATTAAGATAGACAGCAATAATAAAAAGATTTTTCATGTTTAAAAATCCTAAGAATTATCAATAACTCATGATATAGAAGAAATTATGGAAATTTAAAAATAAGAAATTATGGAAATTTAAAAATTTAATGGAAATATAAACTTAACAAAACCTATGAGATGCTATTAAAGCAGTACTGAGAGGGAAATTCATAATCTTAACTGCTTATAATAAAAGAAAAAGAGGGTTAGAAATTATATAGCAATTTCCAGCTTAGGGAAGCAGAAAAGAAACTACAGACTAAACACAAACAGAAAAAAAGCAAAGACCCTTAAGAGATAAGAATAAAATCAAACACCCACACACACACACACGCAAAAACAAACAAACAAACAAACAAAAACCAGTTACATGAAAAGGCCAACAAATTCCAAAGCCCAAATGTTCTTGTAAAAATAATAATGAAACATACACTACCAGGCAAGTTGGTCAAGGAAGAACAAAGACAGACAGTCTATACTGGATTTGGCATGAAAAACAGAAAAGATTTAAAACTCTATGTATACACTCATGCTAATTAGCATGGGAAGTAAGGGACTGTGCATACACCCTAGAAAATACAAGAAAACTGTCTCCAGAGAAACAGGAGTGCAAGGAACCACATAAGGATCTGTGTAAGCTCTAAAACCATCGACTAGTCAGAAACCTTCCACAGAGAGATCATGAGGTCTTACTTTCAGTTGCATATTACCAAAATTTCAAGAGCAGATAATTCATATGATACACAAAACCTTCTGGGAATGGCGGAAAAAGAGAAAATGAGGGGGGGGGGGTAGAGAGAGGAGAGAGAGAGAG
>NW_025999977.1:56493561-56567158 GCF_001458135.2 Marmota marmota marmota
ATATATAGAGAGAGAGAGAGAGAGAGAGAGAGAGAGAGAGAGAGAAAACTGTTAAACACACAAAAGCAGTTAAAGAAAGGAAAAACAGGCCAAACTCTCCCATGAGTAAAGAATCAAAAATTTAAAACAAAATATGAGCAGATAGAATCCAGATGTGCATCAGATGTGTATTTCAGCAAGCTGGTTTTTCCAAGGAGTACAAGAGAACTTGACATTGAGTAAATGGTAAGTAATATAACACAACCAGAAAAAAATCGTGAGACTCTAGGTCATCCTTGTACATGCAGAATAGGCCTTTGATAAATCTCCACATTCATTTATGATGGAAACATAAAACACAAACTGAAAACAGAAACACAAGGGAACTTCCTCAGCCTAATAAAGAACACTTAGAAAAAAAGTGACAGGAAATGTCATTCTTTATAAAATCTTTATAAAAATCAGGCACAAGGAAAATATATCTCCTATTGCATCCATTCAACATTTACTCTAGGACCTAATGCAAGCAGAAAATGAGAAAAAGAAAGTGCAAGAATCAAAAAGAAATGAACGTTTTCATTATTCAGAAATGATTTTTATATATAGAAGAACACACGGACAAAATTAAGAAGATTAAAGGGTTTGTAAAGTGACAGGATGCAAAATCAATATATAAAAATTAAATTCATACACAAGAGCAATGTGCTGTTTCCAAGAACCAAGAACAAATTCCACAAATGATGACGGAGATGCATCTAGAGAAAAGGACAATCTTTAAAAGCAAAAAATGCAAGATGACATAAATACAGAGAGATAAAATGTTCCTGGGTGAGCAGACATGACACCAAACGCACACGTGTACACACACACACAGAGTATACTTTTTTCTTAATTGATTTACAGATTTAACGCAATCCAAACAAATTCTCAGTGATGTTCGCTGTGTTGTTTTTAGGAGCCGATGCTGTTAATTTCATAAACTATCTCTAAAATTTCACGGAAGGACATAGGCCCGAGTACAGCCAATCCCCACTGAATAAGAGGCTGCCCCTTCTCGGGGGACCATGGAGACCTCTTCCAAAGGTGACATCGTTCCCAGTAGGCTGCCCTGACTCAGAGGTGGCAATCCGACCCACAGATAATGGAGACAGAAGGAAACCCACGGACCTATGGGATCTCGACACAAAGCAGAGTGTGCATTTCAGATCAATAGAGAGGAAAGGGCTGTTCAATAAGAGGTGCCAGGTCCTAGGGATTAAATTTCTTTATGGATTAAAAAATATCAGATTCCTACATCACACCCAACAATTAATTCTAAATAATTTTTAAAATGTTAAAACAAAATACAAGGAGGCGACTTAAGACCTTGGAATACAGAATATCTTAAATATAATGGCAAGGGTGATAGAGTCTGTTAAAATCCAGAACCTCTAGTCATCAAAAAGATACTTCATAGGAAATGAAAATATATGGCCCAGTCTGGGAGAAAATCTTTTTTAAACACAGGAAGCTAACAACAGTTTTCAAAAAATAGGCAAGAACGCTTTCAAATCAATGGGGGAAAACTACGATCCAATGGCGACTCGACCAATGGACGTCACTGCACCATAGAGGAGCCGGTCAGCGACTGGCCAGGTGAAAAGCAGCACAACACACTGCTGGTGCACTCGTCCCACTTTACTGCTAATTTAGCAAAGATCAAGAACAATCAATGACAGCTTCGGGGACAAGAAAGGCCAGAATTTAAGGAAACATTTACTACTCACTGCTAAGACCATGTGAACTGGAACCATCACACTCTGAAAATCATGACATTTCCTTGCAAATATGATCATGAATTCACCTTTGGCCCAGATGCTCTTGCTAAGTGTCTCATCAAGAAAAATGACACTATGGGCCAGAGATAAGTACAAGAATATGCCCAGCAGCACGCCATGTGACAGCCCAACTGAAGACGGCCAAAGCCCCCGCCCACAGGAGAAGGCAGGATGGTTCTATAAAGCAGAAATGAACAGATACAAGGAGCGATGGGAGGACATCGTAGCCCCACCGACCAGGTCCACTCACAGCACGATGTCACGGCTGATGAGTAAAAGGATGAAGAGTGACAGGAGGCAGAAGTTGGAACAGCAAGGGAAGATGGGAGGTGATTTGGCAGCAGGTGGGACTTCAGGGCTGCGAACACTGGAGAAGGTTCACACCGGGAAGGTGTGGAGGAGGCTCCGTGTGGAACACGGGCTCATGGACATCCGCTGATCTTGCTTCATCACTGAAGTAAGGTTTCCTGTCATCACATCCCACTAAACTCGTCTCTTGAAAGACTGCTAGTAAGAGTACTGAGCCTTGATCACAGAAGCCTTGACACCTAGGACTGACCTTATGAGCCCTCAATATTTCTAGATGATTAAACACAAAATGTGTTTAATGTGTATTCATACATATGTAGACATATATGCATACTAAGCTCAATTACTTAAGCAAGTAATTAACAGGTAAACTTGTGAAACTAAAATACCAAGTTTAAGATGAAGAGCAAAGAAAGACTGTGAATGGATTCAGAAAACGCAGAGTTGATTTCTTATCAGGGGATTTAGAGAAAGCATGGCTGGTGTGGGCAAATCAGGTTTCTAGAACGGAGGTCCTGGTCAGTCCCCCAGCACCTCCCTGGCCAGAGATACCACTTGGTGCTAAAGAGGCTCAGACTCATCTCCAGGTTTCTTTTGATTCAGAGGCCATCCTCCAATTTCTTTCCCACTGAAGGCCTTTCTCAGGCCATCGGCTGTCAATTTATTCTCTATTTACTGGAAGTTTCTTAATTTCCTTAGGGCGGGGGTGGGGGGTGGGGAGGGAAGCAAAGTACTCCCTAGATCTAAATCCACAAAGGTTTGGCTACTGGATTCCAGCAGATACCAAATCCCTCTGTAATATGGCATAGTATTTACACAGAATCTACAGAATCTCCCAAAATACACTTAATTGGAGTATTTGTTTTGCTTTTTTGGTTTTGCTCCCTTTGGTACCAGGGACTGAACTCGGAGGCATTCGCCACTGAGCCACATTCCTAGATTTTTTTTTTTTAATTTTGAGAAAGGGTCTTGCTAAGTTGCTGAGGGGCTCACTAAATTACTGAGGCTAGCCTTGAACTTACGATCCTCCTGCCTCAAATCACTCGCATTACAGGCATGCACCACAGCAAATAGCTTCCCACAATATCTTTTAAACCATCTCTAGATTATTTACAATACCCAAGACAATGTAAACGCCAAATAATTGCTAGATTATGTTATTTTCAGAAATAATGACAATAAAATATCTGTACACTTTCAATACAGACACAATTTGTTTTTCAAGTACCTTCAGTCTGTAGTTGTTCAAATCTGTGGATGCTGAACAGGGAGGGATGTGTTGTGAAATGCCACCCCAGGGTAATCCCTCCTCAAAGGTTCTGAAATAGGATATGTCCCCTTCCTGAAAGAAGTAGTATAGGATACCTTCTGCTTCTGGTTCATCAACACCTTCCTTTCCTACTCACACAGTGAAGAAAGCTTACCACAGCAGCCTCTTGGTTCTGATTTTTCAAAACCTCAAATTGCACTTAATTTTATTTCTGTTTGACTTTAGCCTGCACTACCACATTCCATCTGAATTGAATCCAAAGGACCCAGCACAGAATTCCACAGCACTGTGTGCTCATCTTGTGTGGCCTATACGTCCAGGGATGGACATCCCAGCGTCCCAGAGCCCCAGAGCCTTCCTTCCACGCCCACCAACCTCATTCACTACTGGACTTCACAGCAGTGTTCCTAAGCTCTGCAAAGCTATTAATCTGAGCTCAATATCTGTATCTAGCAGGGCACAGTTCTGCTGGGGCTTAAGAGCTCTTTGAGCCACACCAAACACCAGCTGAAACTATAGGGTGCCCTCACCAAAATGCCAACATCCATAAATGACCCTGCTTTACTCCCAACACCCATGTCCACCTGAACCTTGAAAGGTCTTGCAAGCCTAAATCATTTTCACTCTAAATCAAGATACTTTCCCAGATTTTCTAATGCTCCCCGCTTTCCTGGTGCTAAGAGTGCCCTGTGAAACACTTATCGGGCACAATGATCACACGCTGTTTGGAAGCTGGGCATCCTGGCCAGATCCACCTCCACTTCAGCATCGTGAGCAAGCCTACCTCAGTCTCAGTGTGCTCGACAGGGAGATGGGAAGCTCTATAGCTCACAGGGCACTGTTTACACTGATAAAATAACATATGGAAGTTTACTTACACCTTCAAGGAGAGAAAGAAATGGTAGCTTAGCCACAGCCATTAGTTGTTTCATGTCACACTAGGCCTTTGAACAGGGTCCAAATCTGCATGGCTCCAGAAGCCTGAGAGTAAAATCAAACTCCCGCGAGGCTGACCCTTGTCTCAGTGCTCTGATGATTCTTAATCAGATTCCCCCAATTCCTACAGCCCTCCATCACATGCAGAGTACCCCCCTTCAGAGACCATATAGACCATCTAACACCCAGCCCTCCTTGCAGCTGTGAACAACAACGCCCCTGGCCTCTTCCTCGAATCCTTTTTGGTCTTGAGATTTAGCACTAGGCATGCACACACTGACCTCCTCTCCCCTCCCTCAGGACCCAGGTGGGGCTGCAGGTGGTCATTTGAACATGTCTTCCAAAAATCCATGTGCTGGAAACTTAATCCCCAAATTGGAATGTTGATGGCATTTGGAGTTGGGCCCTCTGGGAGGTAGTTAGCTTGAGGTCATGAGAGTGGGGTCCCCATGATGGCATCAGTACCTTTAGAAGAGGAAAGTTAGCACTCCGGCTCTATCTTGCCATGTGATATCTTCCATCATGTGAAGCAAGGAGGCTGAGCAGATGATGATATCAATCCCTTGCAATTCCCAGCCTCTAGCACTGTGAGCTCAATAAAATCCTAGTCTTTATAAATGACCCAGTCTCAGGTAGGTAGTTACAGCAACAGAAAAAATGGTAAACCTTAGCCCATAATTAATGTTTAGTGACAGATATCTGTTTTACACCTCATTGAAACCTTCCCTACTCATCAACTCATCAGATTCTCCCCAATGACTTCTGCCATTCCCACTTTACACTGAAGAAATCCAGGCTCTTCAAGATAAGCGGGTCCCCGGGGTCATCTGGCCGGAAGGGACAGGGCTGGGACCTGCACCTTCTGTGGCTCTCGACATCCTTCTCTCCCACCACCTCACAGAGCCCCTCATTTACTCTAGGTGACTTGGAGCAGAGATTTCTTGGGTTTTTATGTTTGGTTGGCTTGAGTACAGCTTAAAATAGTTTTTAAAACTACACAGGCCATTTTACATTGGCTAAGAATTTAAAGCACGAGCAAGGCCCTCGGTTTGACCTCTACATGCCACAAACAAACAAATAAACAAAAATATAAAAAAAAAAGTTCTAAGAATTTCAAATAGTTAAAACAAGATGTAACTTATGGCATAACTGGAAATACCACCTTTAAAAAAAAGTTCATTAAAGCTAAAAAATCTTTCATTTCCATCATGTCAATCACTTTTAGAATATGTATGAACTTCTCTGACAGAGATTTTATGACATCACCTTATCCCTTGGAAACTATATTACCATTCTTATTCTCCCAACATAATTTTTCAACCTCATAATATCATCTGATTGATTGTCTACATTTATTATTGAAAGTATTTTATGTATTTTTAAAAAAAGAAAAGTATTTTATTAATTTTAAAAGTTTGTTACTATAAGGTGTTGTATATAAAATTAATGTTTGTAATTACTATGTTATATAACTAATCAAAATAGCATACAGATGAAATGAATATAATATACTTGTTAGGTCTAAAAAGCAAACATTTATTAAAAACAGAATGATTTGGATTTTTTCTCTTAATGTTTATATACCCATAGATAAATATCACTTGCATTTATAATAAGACCTAACTGAAGATCAGCTTTGTCCCAATTTTTCATTGTTACAGATAAAATAAATTTCCCACTTTGTTCACATAAGTACATAAATGGGAACAGATGATGGAATTAAAAGTGAAACTCAAGGCTTTGAAATTCTTCCCCATGGACGCCCCAAATCACAGAGTGATCAAACAATGACCGATTTTGGTGATCATCTGACAACTTAATCAGCAGATCTTCCCACAAAAGAAAACCTCGGAAACCACCAGATCTGTAGGAGAATATACCTCCAAGACATGACTCACTCAGGTCCTGAATTCTGGGAAGTACATTCAAACACTGTAGAAGACTCACTCAAACCCACTCTTCCTTCCCTGAGAAGCACCAAATCTTAACATGATTTTAGTATAAAAATGTGTCATTTCACATTTGCCAGTATTATTTGCATATTTAGGTCTTTCCAGACCTCTAAAGAGCAAAGGGGGCTCCCAAGGTCACACCAACTGGCCAATCAGAGTTACCATCTGCCAGAGGGGATTTCCCCTTGTTTTTAAGCTCAAGTAAATGTTTTTATATTTATTATATTTTATGAACACTTATACATATTATACACACACACACACACACACACACACACACACACACATATATATATATATATATATATATATAGAGAGAGAGAGAGAGAGAGAGAGAGAGAGAGAGAGAGGGAGAGAAATACTTTTTGAGACACTGGAAGATACATTAAGGAACACAACTGATACAACAGATTATTATAACCATTAGAGTCAGGATTAAAGTGAGATTGGTAACTGAGTTATGTTACCCATTTTATAACAAACTACATGGGCAAAACACTGATGAGTTTCCCGTTAATATATAACGAAGCCATGTTCAATGGAACTAAAATCGGGAGTTACTTACGAAGTTCTAAGTATGAGAGAAGGCTGTACCACAGTCTTTGGTAAATGTATATGCAAATGTTTACAGAGCTCTGTTAGTCTTTGGAGAATAACATCCTTTAAATGCGTTTCTAAATTGGGGGGACACAGTCATTCTTTCGAAGCATGTGACCCAGCTGTTCTTTGGGGTCTCTGTGCTGCCGTCAGACTGCTTTTCTTCATGCTAGATGCCCGGCAGCACCCCATGCACCTGTGCGAAGCACACTGTTTTAATTCCCTCGTTCATCTTCACATATCTTCGTGGCTCTAAGCCGCCCACCCTACTCCTGAGGCTGCAGAAGCTCACTTGGGTTCCGGCCCCAGTGTAGCCCCGGCACTGCGTCTGAGCTCTCCGGCTCTGCTCCTCTGCTCCCCCTCCCAGGCTCGGGGTCTTGGCTGCGAGGGGCAGAAGCCAGGCCTCACTGCCTTAGATGTGCTCTGGCCTTGGCTCAGGCCTGTGGAGCTGCAGTTCACTTCCTGAGCCTGCTCACATAACTCTGAGAGACACCTGTCTCCACAGAAAGAAGCTGCCTGGGTCTCCTCCCACATCCAGCGGGCAGGTAGCCCTGCATGTGGTGGGGACTTGCTAACTCCACATCTACTCTTGATCCTGAAGAAGACCTCTTCATGTAGGTTGGAGGGACAGGCACCTCCTGTCCACTCTGCAGGTGCCCACCCTCCACTGTGTGTAGGCACCAAGGAGACTCAGTCAGCAGGAGTCAGCGTCTTAGACCCGTCAATGAGCGTCCATCCAAAAGGCCCTGAGCACTCAAAAATGGAAATAAACAAAAAAATGTAACCGAGTTCACTGTGCAAAATGTGGTTGTTGCTATTTATCATAATGCTGTCCATCACATCTCAGAACAGCATCTCCAACCACTTCCTTGTCTAAAAATATCACTCATTTCTCCTTGTCAGTGGCTCAACACCCATGGAGAACTGGAAGGGTACTGTGTTGATATTTGCATTTCTAGCTGGGGTTTTCAAGTGACCTTTGCCCTATGGGCCAACAGCCCAGAACAGAGCGGTGATGAGCACAGAGCAGCTGCACTTCTCCAGATCCTGGCTGTTCCCCAGGCCCAGGATGGTCAAGGCTAAGCCAAAGTTTCTCAGCCAAAGATTTCCTTTTTTAACCAATGATATTCTGCACTTGAAATATAAAAACATAATAAAAATAAAATAAAAATTATCTTTCTGATTCCGATACTTCAGTCACCTAAGTAAGAAGTCTGGTGTTTATCATGATGAAATATGTTTCATTTCAAGCCTAAACATTTAAAAATTTCTTTGTTTGTGCTAGGATGTCATTTTCTGGTATTTTGGCCTCTGACTACATCTTTTGTGAATATGAAGCTATTTCACAATTCTTACAATTTGAGGCAGATCCCAAAAAGGAGGATCCTGGGAAGTGGGTGTGGGCAGACGCAGGAAGGAACGGGAGCTTCAGTTGGGCCTCGGGGCCCTTTCCCACGGTGCTCACACTTGCCCTCAGACCTGGGAGAGTCTAGGGACCCCCGGACCAGCGAGCACCTTGCAGACAAGGACACAACAGTCCCATAGCGTTCACGTTTAGGATTAAAAAGATACAAGGCTGTGCTGTACTCATCCTCCATGGAGAGGAGGTGGGAGGCAGCTTCAGACAGCCCCCTCCCCAGGGCCAGGTCCTGACCTCAGCGACTCGGCACCGAGAGGGGCAGCAACAGGCAGCCAGGTATTCCCTGTTCACCAACTGGGCAAACTGGTCATGTAGGTACGTGCAATGGCCGCCCAGAAGACTTCCCAAGTGGACACAATGAAAACCAGCCAGGCGGGGGTACTGAGGTGCCGGGCCAGGGGAAGGAACAACGGAACCGTCACCTCCCACAAACGCACCGTCTCCCAATTCCACACACCATGTCCAAGGCCTCAGCCCAGCAACCCCCGTGTCTAAGCCTGTTAGAGTCTGTAAACAAGTCAAAATAACACCTGGCATTTTGCCAGGGGAATGTTAAAGTTCGTAAACAAGTCTGGATGGTGCCTGGCAAAATGTCAGAGGGAGTGGTTTGAGAAGTAACAAAACCGAGCCATTAGGTGTAGAGATTCCTGATTGGTTGACTGATGTATCTAGTTTATGCTAATTAGATAAGCTGTGTGGAATGTATAAATACTGCTCCTGTCCTGCAATAAACGGCTTCCACTCCTGCTGTATCAAGTACACAAGTTATTCGTCACCCCCCTGGTTATTCTGCTGTAGCCGGACTGCGGCATAAGCCCATGGCACTTGACCGTCCTCCTGCATCGCTAGCCTAACGCGCTGTCTCCTCGCTGCCCCTGCTCCGTCCCCACTGTGAGGAGTGTCCTCTCTCGCCTGCTCACTGAAAGCCAGCCTCACTCTGCTTGGCCAAAGGATCAACCACGTTCTGATGTAGGGTGAGCCTTTACCTCCCCAGCTGGGCTATCAGGGGAGGACACAATCCCCTGCTCGGGGACCTTCAATCTGTAGCCACAAGCTCTGGTGTGCTCCCTGCCTCTTGTCTGCAAACTTAGCGGCCCTCGGTGACTATGTTGCTCACTTCACAAAGAACAGATGAGCAACCATAAGAGGACCTTCCCCTCCAAGTGACAACCACATATCCTCCATTGGGGCCCTTCCTAGAGTCCCCCATGCCTCTCCTGAAGTCAGTCACTCACCCTCCCACAAGCCGACTTCCCTCCTGCACAAGGAGGCTTCGTCAGGCTCTGTCCTACACTGAGACGTCACTCAACCACTCCAGCACTAGGCTGAGCTCCCAACTACACTCAATCTCCCGACTGGTTCTCACCACCAGTTCCACCCCAAATTGTGCTCCTTCCTGCCCTGCTTGGCAACCGAAGCTCAGCACCTGCCCGTCTTCTTGCTCCAACTCCTCCCGGTGGCGCTGCCTTCCAATGAGGCTTGTGCAGCCACAGCCACCAGACAAAAAATATCCACGCCCAAACCACCAGTGACCCAGATAGCAGGATCCCAGTGTCATGGGTCCCCACCCCTCTTGGGCCACGAGCACCTGGACACAACTCCTCACGCCCTCCATTTGGAAATGATTCCAAGTGACCTCCAAGAAGCCACACTCTTGCTTCCCTACCTCTCTGGCTTGCCCCCCCCCACCTTCTGCTCCCCTCCTTAACTCCTCCATCACTCGGGACCTTGTGATCTTATTCCTTCAAATACCAACCACTGGCCAGACTCCCATCGCTGTCCGACGGCACGACATCAGCTCTGGAGACCACTGGCCTCCCCGCACCGCCACTGGGTGTCCTGGGATCCTTTCAATCCCAATGTGCTCCAGACCATCTCCTAGTCTCTTTTTGCCACCTTCTCTGGCCACAGTGGAAACTCACTGGAGCTCAAACTCTTGGCATCACCATTATTCCTCTTTTTCTCACACCCATGGCCACTCAGTCGGGCCATCTGAAGGAATCTGGCTTCAAAACATTTCCAGAAAGTGACCACTTTGCTCCACTTTCACAGTCACCAAGGAGCGGTCCTGTCCACAGTGATCGCCTCTCAGATCCAACTCTTGTCCCCCACCCCTCCCGTGCAGTTCCCAGCCCAGGGGCCAGAATGAGTCTGTTAAGGTGGAATGCCGATTCCCCTCCTCCTCTGCTTAAAACCCCACGCACATTTTCCACCTTGAAACCCAGAATCCCCCTAGTGGCTGCAGGACAGGACATGCCAGGTTACTGCTCTCTCTCCCACCTCAGCCCGCTCTCTGCTGGCTGTCACCTCGTCACCTCTCTGTGCCTGACCCGGCATCCTGTGCTCCACTCACACCTCCAGCTGCACTGTCTCCACAAGAGCAGGCACCTGTGCTGCTGTGCTCACTGCGTGTAGCACCACCGGGAACAGGGCGAGGCACACATGGGAGTTAAGCCACATGTTCTCACTGAATCAATGAGCCCCTGAGACTCTGGATACATCTCTGTCCTCCTGCATCTATTTCCTGTCTGCAACATGAGATTTGCAACGTCAGTCTCACCTGCATGTTAAGAGCAGTAAACGAGGACTCATGAAATCTTCGCAAAGCACAAATTCCACAACAGCTGAATGTATTGAGGGTGTTCCTAAAAGTTCTCTCAGGGAGACATGCTGGGAATCTGCCTGGGTACTGCTGGGTAAAAGGGATGGAAAAATCCAGCCAGGCAGCCTTCACTCTCTCCCAACAATGGCTGAGACTCCTCTCAGAGGAGCAGCTGATGGTTTCCACACCTTCATTGACTTCCCAAACTCAGAGTTACCTGTGAGAAGTCCCAGGGGCAGAGCGCAGTACCTTCCTGCTGGGTCCTGGGGTCCTGCTGTGTAGATGTGCATTCAGCAGCAGGCTGCTCCCTCCTGCTGGGTGCCCACAGGAGAGGTGGGACAAGAGCGCTGGTCCTGGAGGTCCCTGCAGACCAGGAAGAGGGCCCCTGGGAGCCTCAGACCCGGCAGGGAGTGAGATACCTGGGAAGGCAGAGAAGGGCGCAGGTGGTCAGGAGCTGCGTAGCAAGGCTGACAGGGGCAGTGGTCCCCGGCATCCACCCCTCACACCGCCACGTCCAGAGGGAAGGCTGGGCATAACCACTAGACATCTTACCACTCGAGCATCTGTAAAGCACAACAGTGAAGCGGAGAAAGGACTGAGGTTTACTGAGGAAAAAACCAAATTCCACCAAGAGGTTAACAGATCAGTCCACCAACACATGCCATTCTCAGAACACAGATCACCCCAGTGTGTCCCCTCCTGTCCCCTGCTTTCCTTCTGCACCAAGCCTGTGCCACTGCTTCTCCTACAGGGAGGGTTTGACCTCAAGGGTGACCTTGGGAAAAAAAACCTCTAAAGTGAATAATAAACAAAAAGGGAATTAAAATGGTACAATAGAGATCAGCTATTTCATAATCACACAAAAAGCAAAACAGAGGACCACAGGAACACAAAAGAGAAGAGCTATGGGAAACCAAGCAATAACGGGACTGACGTCCATCCCACGTGGTCACTAGCCACATGACATGGCCAACACACTCCAGGTGAAGGAGGACAGTGGCAGAACAGGCAAAACCCAAACGCGCTTACATGAGACTCGCTTTAGAACAGCACCAAAGCCAATAAGATAATTACAAACTTAACAAAAGCTGGGAATGGCGTCACATGTCTGTGATCCTTACAACTCAGGAGGCAGAGACAGGATCACAAGTTCAATGGATCACAAGTTCAAGGCCAGCCCCAGCCACTTAGCAAGACTTTGTCTTGAAACAAAAAAATAAAAAAAAAGGGTCAGGTATCTACTTAGTAGCAAAGCACCCCTGGGTTAAATCCCCAGTTCCAAAACAAAACAAAAAATTAACAAAAGACATGTAAGATTTGTATAAAGAAAACTACCAGAACATCACTAAAATAAATAATAAATAAAAATTAAAAAGCCCTAAATAAAGAGAAAGATGTCCCAAGTTCATAAACAACAAATCTGAATCTAGATGCAAGCCTTATCCTTTTCATATTGTTACGATAGTAGCACTTCTAAAATTGATTAAAACCTAATTATATCCCATGTAATCTCTAATAAAACTTCATCTTCCTTTTTTGCAAAAATTGACTAGCTGATTCTAAAATTCACTCAGAGAACCAAGAAAACCTGAATAGCCAAAAGAACCTTGGGGAAAAAAATAAACTTACAAAAGATACACTTCCTACCACCAGGTCTTACTTGGAAGTTATATTACTATCAGACAACGTAATACCAGCATGAAGACACAGATTGATAAATTAGAATTGGCAACTAGAAACTGTTTGTAGTTAACTGATTTTTCACAAGAGTGCCATGACATTTCAATGGCGAAATAATAGTTTTTTCAACTAATGGTGCTAAAAAAAAAAAACACAAAAAAATCTGAATCTTGATGCAAGCCTTATCCTTTTCATAAGTTAACTTAAAATGATTCTAAAGCAAAATGTTGGACTTAAGCTTATAAAACTCTCAGAGGAACACATAAGAATAAATCTTCATCATCTTAGATTACCAATGGCACCAAAAGCAGAAGCAACAGGACAAAATACTGATATAAAGGCCTCCACCAAAGCTAAAAATGTTTGTGTGTCTAAGGACACCATCAAGGTGAAAAGACAACCCACAATATGGGAGAAGATCTTTTCAAATTATATATCTGATAAGGGACTTATATCCAGAATACTCAAAGAATACTTAACAATAAAAAGACAACCAGAAGGATTTAAATAGACATTTCTCCCCAAAGACAATAATCAAATGGTCAAAAACACATGAAAAGATACTTAATACTCAACACAATTAATGGTGTAGAGAAATGCCAATCCAAACCTCAATGAGATGCCACTTCATACCCACAAGCTAGAATCAAGACAGATACAGACAAGTGCAGGCAAGGACGTGGAGAAGTCAGACCTCATAAAACACTGCACCGGAAGTTAGGTGGAGTCACTGCTTTGAGAAAAGGTGCAGCACTTCAAGGTCATCCACAGAACTGCCACATCCAGGAACCGCACACGGAGGTATATACCAGCCAAGGCAACAGAAGACAGCTCCACACAGAAACTTATTCATGAATGTACAAAGCAGCATCATTCACCATCGCCAAAAAGTGAAAACAACCCCCTTCCCCTTCAACCGGTCAATGGGTAAAAATAAAATGTGGTACATCCAAGCATTGGATACAGCACAGAACAGACGGATTCCCGCTGCAAGATGAATCCTGAAAATACTGGACTGACTGAAAGAAATCAGACGCAGAAGGCCACACATTGCATGAAATCAGTTATATGAAACACCAGGACAATCCATAGAGGCAGGAGCTAAGTCACTGGTTTGCAGAAGCTTGGGGCATGGGAGAACAGGAACGAGTGCTAATGGACAGGGGGTTTCAGAGGCTACTGAACTGTTCTGGAATTAAGTACTGGTGATGGTTACAACACTCAGAATACGTTAAAAAGCAGAAAAAAAGTCTATTTATAATGGTGACTTTTATGATATGTAAATTATATCTCAACAAAATTATATTTTAAAAGAAAGAAACACATCTACTGGAATAAAATTAAAAGGCAAGGCAAGATTACATTAGAATTTCCCAACTGTTGTTCTCAGAGTATAGCTTTGCTCATCAGGATTGCTAGGCTGGTATGTGAACTCTGCTTACTTTTAGGCTTTTCTGATCAGGAAGCAAAGAACAATGTTCATGGCCTCTACTGCCCCTCCATCCTGACACCACCATCCCAGTCTCCAGATAGAAGGAAAGCCATGAGGAATCTGTGTGGACAGAAGACACATCTGTGGCTGGACAGACTCACACATCTTTGTGGTAATGTTCCTTCCTCGCTGCCCACTCACTAAGATAGCAACTCTACCCTCACCCAGCCTGAGAGGGCTGATATTCTTGCAGGGTGGAAGGCAGGCTGCTGAGGCTAAAGCTTCAGAGTGACCTCACTCCAGACACCTGCTGGCCCTGGGCTGAGCAGCCGTCTCACCTACTTACCGCCCCGCCTGCTCTGCCCTGACAGCATCAAGACACCTATTGCACCACTAAGCTACGAGTGTATTTTCTGCCTCACTTGGCAATAAATTCTCACCTTCAGACAAAGACAAAATACATCCCCTCTGCTCCACCTTTCTGCCATTTTCTCCCAGGTAAAGAGTCTGTAAATAGAATGATCACCTCCAGCAGGAAGGAGAGCTCTCTGCTGAGCTGGCGCACCCGCAGTCAGAGCCTTTGAGCTGCGTCAAGAAAAGCTTTATGAAAGGGAGAGCCTCCACAGAGCCCTCTGCCAGGAGGGTGCTGGGAGCCCTGTGCACCCCCTGGGCCGTCGGCAGGTGGCAAAGCCCCTGTCCTCACCTTCCCCAGCCCACTGCCACAGGCTGGCTCCCGTCTGCACTGCCTCGGCACCAGCAGGCACAGCTCTAAAGGGCAGCAGCACTGTGCCTGGCCGCTGACCTGCGTCTTCTCAGTGAACAGCCTCCAGCCATGGGCACCCTCCTGGGAACCAAGATCTACTCCCCTAGATCTTCAGTGATGAAGCAGCCACGACCCAGAGTTGGCAGTCCCTCTCCCTGGATTTCCGAGCAAGCCCTGAAGTCGTCCATGCCTGCTTCTGCAGAACAATGCATGTGGGGACTATCCTCCATTCCCCAACCTGCTCCTGCACCCCCATGACTCACGGAGATGCTGGAGGAGGATGCGGAGTGGAATGAGCCCCTACTCCCGAGTTCAGACCACACTGCAGCCCTTATGCCCACACGAGACCCTTCAAGATACTTAAAAACAAAAACAAAAAAACCTACTGTTTGGCCAGGCGTGGTGGCACATGCCTATAATCCCAGGGGCTTGGGAGTCTAAGGCAGGAGGAGCATAAGTCCAAAGCCAGACTCAGTAATTTAGTGAGGACCTAAGGAACTTAGTGAGATGCTGTCTCAAAATAAAAAGTAAAAAGGACTGGGGATGTGGTCAAGCACCCTGAGTTCAATCCCTGGTACAAAAAACTAAAAAGGAACAACAAAAAGAACCCTGCTGTCTATCCACTGAAGCACATACAAGGAGAGGCGACCCACTTACTAACAATGTGCTCCTGGGATGACGCCAATCAACCTTTCACATGAACATGGACACTGCTTCAAATTAGGGACAAAAGACTCAAAGGTTTAAAATAACCTGAGAAAGCCAATCTGATGCAAAAACATGTAAAAGAATATAAAAGGGTCCTGTTAGTAAGTTACTTATAAGATTCCTCCTTGTTAAATACACACAGGAAGTAAGAACAGGTGGAATCGCTAAAATAACCAGGCATATGAGAAAAAAAATAGAAAAAAGAGTAGAGACAACCACTGGAACCATTGTAGTCTCAGTTTACACAAACACACACACAAGTACACACGGTCACACACACGCACACACACACGCCTTATCTTAGAGATAAAAGGAGAAACAATCAAATAACCCAGGAGAAGGAGGAGGTACTATTTTCTTAGGTTGCTCTTCACGGCCTCTGATATTTTAAGTGAGACTCGAGTGGAAGGAGGAAGCTGGACAGGAGAACACACAGGGACACCTCGGCCAGCAGAGGGACAGGCAGGACCTCCTGGAGCAGTGGGGAGATGGCGAGAGGAGAAGAGCCAGGTGGGTTTTGAAGGCAGTTGCAGAAGCGATTGACTTTAGGCAGGAGGAAAGGGGAGGGCATGACGGTGCTCCAGGTCTCGGTCTTCAGCTACCCTGTGAACTGAGCTGTCAGAGGCTGGGGTAGCCCTCATGCCCACGGTACCCAAATGGGAACTATCCAGTGGCAGGCATGTGCTCCTGAGGCTCATCTTGCTGCAGACAGAGAAGCCCTCAGCGTCCATGCTATTACAGTCAGGAGACCCCTGGGCATGGGTGTCAGATGGAAAGGACAGCAGTGGTTTGAGGAGGAAGCTTCGGGGCCTTCAAGGCCAAGACACAGGTGCAGCACAGGGCCTGCTCAGAGGTCACAGGACAGGAATCAACCTGCAGAGTGACCTTTCCAAAACTTAAGGGGACACGGCAGGCTGCAGAGCCTGGGTGAGGGGGCCTGGGAGGCTCTGGTCACACACGGCAGGTGCCTGGGCAGCAGGAGCGAGGCTTTCTCTCCAGCTACTTTTATCTGCTAGCCTGCAGGAAGCTGGGCTTAGCCAAAGCTGGGGTTTTGCCAGGGATGATGAAAGTAGGGAACAGAACAACATTCCAGAAAGAAGAGTAAGAACAGAAGGTGGCAGGGACCACTGAAAGGGAAGAGCGGCCAGAGGTATGTTTAGAGGGTGGGAGTGAGGTCAGGTAAAAGGAAGTCAGTTGCACTGAGAGGTGGGGGTCAGAGACTAGGACATGATGCCCTGATGTCAGAATCCTGGCTCTATCACAAGAACGGGCTGGTCAGGGAGATACAGAGAGAGAAAAAGAGGGTCACAGTGCTAAGAGGACCTGCTATGGGGATGCAGACATGGCTAAAGTAGGAGCAGCCAAAAAAAGTAGTGATTCAGCCGAGAAAGTCCTCAGCTAACATGAAGGAGGGCCTGGAAGGCACAGAGGAGACACAGACGAGGAGGAGGAGGAGGAGGAGAGGTCTGATGGCTGGTGCAGAGCCTTTGCAAGAGAAAACCTGGAGAGCTACTTAAATGTCCACCAATATGTAGCATTGTCCACCTAGTGAAGAACAAGCTGGTCCTGCAAGCATTGGCGTGTGAAGATGTCCGAGACACACACACAAATAAAAAGTGTAGAACACAAGATTTACACAGTATGGCGGCATTCATGAGCATAATAAAACACACGATTTCTCCAGAAGAAGGCGAAGGGGGAAAAACCTATTGATGATGGCTACATGGGACCACAGGGAATTGTACTTACTTTCACTTTATTACTTTTTGAACTTTTTTCTGACTTTCTGCATTTCCAACTTGAAATTTTCAGAGACTGAAATGTTTGGCATAGCTTACTTTATCAATAAATTTCCACACACTGAGAAAAATAATTTCTTTTGTCTCGCAATGGATCGTATATCCTAAATGCAATGTACTGCAAACTCTAAAATTAAAATCCCACCAAAAGACTCCATTTCTTTATATTCCCAGCTCTCTGAAGCAAATCTGTAGGGCTGGGTCTCTCCAAAAATCCAGAGGAATCAGGTTCGGGGAGCTCCTCCATTTCTTCCCTCACAGGCTGGTCTTCTTCTGGTGAATGGACACTTCGGACTGTGCTCACCTGTGACACTCCGCTCACAAGGTGGCACTCACAATGCCTGACACATTACATACCAGAAATTGACAACGCTCTCTCTACATCTCCCCCAAGCTTTCAACCCCCAAGCCTACGACTTTTTAAGTGGCCACTGAGCTTCCAATTTAATATTTCAAAACAAAAACAAATAGACAGTGTAGTTCTCTGCAGTTAAGCTCGGCAGCCACCCTAAGTGGAGGTTCCCATGCATGACCTGTTTGACTGCGGTATGAATGGCGGTCTTGTCCGGCTTCAAGAAAGCGCCTCTCTGTTGACAGGCATCGTGTTCCAATGGGGCTGCACCCTGGGAAACCCAGGGCCTCACAGTTGCCCCTTCAGAGCTGCCTCGCGGAGAGTCATTTCTCATTTGCCTTCTCTGGGGGAAAATAAAGTACTCTTCAGCAATGAAGGGATTTGCCGAGTTATAACTATGGAGCACACTCATTGGCTCACTGGCTATCAATTAATTAAATGAGTTTTTTTTTAAACTTCTCTGTTGTGATAAAAGGCACTTGGCTAATTCTAGCCATCATTCCTAATTCTAAGAAATTACTCATAAAAATGAAGCTAATTCTTAGGCTTGAAACTGCTCACAAAGAACCAACTGATTTACCCGACTGGATACTGAATCAGGCACAAAATAAGAAGCTTGTTTTAGTAGAGGCTTTACCCAAGAGGAAAAACAGTTTATTTAGAATGGTGAGTGAAAACACACACTAACTATACAGAACTCAGAAAGAAGCTCCCTTGACTAACTTTGAAAAGGAATAAGGTAGATTTGTATGTGCTGTTCAGGGTGGGGGTGGGGGTCCAAATAGCAATGCACAGGGCTGGGGATGTGGCTCAAGCGGAAGCGCGCTTGCCTGGCATGCGTGCGGCCCGGGTTCAATCCTCAGCACCACATACAAACAAAGATGTTGTGTCCGCCGAAAACTAAAAAATAAATATTAAAATTCTCTCTATATCTCTCTCACTCTCTCTTTAAAAAAAAAAATAGCAATGCACAGTGTTTTCTATCTAAAGACGGTGTGTGGCAGGAGGTGGAGGTGGGGGATCTGACACTGGGAGAACCTGTACCTAAGCAAGCAGCAGTAACACACGCCTCCGGTTCAGAAGACTGAAGGCCAGGGCAGGAGGAAGATCACCTTGCACCATAAGATTTTGTACTGTTACATATTTAATGTATTATATGTATTTTTAAATCAAATTTAAATCCACTGAGCATAAAATTAACTGTTTTAATTTAAGTCAGCAGCATTTAGCACATTCACCATGTCATGCAGTCAGCAATATAACCTAGTTCCAGAACATTCCTATCTCCTCAAAAGGTTCCTCGCCCCAGGAGCAGTCACCCTGCAGGCCCTCCTCTCCAGGGCAGCACCTGCAGTCTGCCTTCTGCAGGTGGCTCCACCTCCTCTCTGGATCTTACATATAAAAGGAGTCATACAATATCGAACCTTTTATGTCTGGCTTCTTTTTTAGTTCCTTTTTTAAAAACTAAAGTTTAAATAAAATATCTCTTGGAATAATTCCATCAAAGTCATTCATTACATTTTTGTTAAAGGTGTTTGGATGCCTAACAGCTGGAAATCAATTTTATCAAGTCCCATGGATGACAGAAGATGAAACTATCCATGCAAAGAGAATCAAGAGAATCATTTCCTGTGTAATAGGGCAAAAAGTTATCAGCCCTCAAGACATTTTAAGTTCCCAACGTATGCAGAAGAGCCATGAGTAATTTTTGATGTAACGGGATGTTAAATTTAAAGCTGGAAGAGGGCACTAGAGTGTTCACATGATCAGCATTGGGTAGAAAATTATGTCCCCAAACCATTCAACTGTCCAGCCTCATACAGCATCAGCTGAGCCCACTGCACTACCATGGCCAGGGCTCTCACGAGGCTGTAACTGAACACGGGGGACAGGGGCAGAGCAGTGCAGGTGGGTACAAACTGTGAAGGAGGAGATCTAAGATTTCAGCAAGGTACACCAATCCTTAAAAGAGAAGGCTGGAGAAAAAGAAAACCAACCACTTCTGAGGCCCATCAGACAATTGAGGCCCCAGGACAAAAACACTCTCCAAAATCTGGAGAGAAAGCGGAAACTGGAATCAGAGTCACACTTGTCCACATCACAGGGATGGGAGGGAGGACTGTGACACTCTGCCATAAGGTGCACGAGCTATGTAATCGGGTGGTGTCGTGCTTTTTAAAAGTAGATCTAAGTGACATTGCCAACTCTAGGGCAATCATTAAAGATAATGTTTAAAAATGTATAATTGATAGCATGATACAGTAGACAATATGGGATCCCACAAACCATTCAACCAGAGAAGTCAAAAAGAGGAAAAACAAATAGATGCAATAAAGAGAAAAGAGCTGCCAATATGGTAGGTATTGGTCCCACCATGTTCATGATCACTTTAAACATAAATGGCCTAAACATATCAGTTTAAAGATATGGATTTTCAGAGTGGATGAAAAAGCAAGACTAGCCATGCACGGTGGCACACACCTGTAATTCCAGGGCTCGGGAGGCTGAGGCAGGAGGATCAAAGGTTCAAAGCCAGCTTAAGCAACTTAGTGAGGCTGTAAACAACCTAGTGAAACCCTGTCTCAAAGTAAAAATAAATACATAAATAAAAAGGGCTGGGGATGTGGCTCAGTAGTTAAGCACCCTCTGGGTTTAATCCCTGGTACAAAAAAAAAAAAAAGCCATACTGAACTGTTATTTGTAGTCTGCAAGAGACCCACTTTCAATACAAAGATTGCAGCTAGAAGTAAAGGGGTGAAGAAAGATGCATTGTACTAACACTAATCAAAAGAAAGCTGGAGGAGCTAGGTTAATTTCAGACAAAGCAGAGTTCAAAACAGAAAACTCATCAGAAACAAAAAGAGACCATTACAAAATAATAAAGGGGTCAATTTTCCAAGAAGACATAAAAATTCTTAACACGGACACACTACAGCAGTGCATCACAGTTCATGAGGCAAAGCTGATACAAGTGTGAGGAGAGACAGGACAGTTTGCTTTGGAGGAACTGCAGATGTTAACTCCACTTCCTCAGAAATGGACGCTCCAGCAGGCGGAGCGTGAGTAGGGACAGGGCCCACCTGAAGAGCGCTGACAGTCCACCCGCTCCATCAAGAATATTCCAGCCACCAGCAGCGCTGCCCACTCCCAGGACATATCTGGGCCTCAGGGCTCACCTTCAGTGCAAACACTAACACAGAATCAGACCAAGGAGGCTTTCCCTTCACTACGCGCACAGGCAACAGACAGGGTGGCCGGCCCCCAAAGCCTGGTTCTCCACGCGCAGACGTAGACAGCACCTGAGTTGCTGCCATGTTCATTCAGAGTTTACTGCAAAGTAACGATCCAAACAGAAAAATAAAGACAGGAGGAGAAGGCGTTTTATTTTTCATTTAGCTGTTTATCTTTAATTGAAAACTAGAGAAATTAGCAGTCGAGAAGGGTCCACATCTTTCCCTCTTTGGTGTGCTTCATGGTGCTCGGGAAGGACCTCGGGGCGTCCTGTATGCCAGGCCAGAGCTCCTCTGCCAGGCTCCAGCCCCAGCCCTGAGGTTTCCCCATTTGTGCAGGCAGGAAGGGCAGTCTTTGATTCAGCCAGGAAACTGTTCTCCAGATGGAGTCTGAAAGTTCCAGGCAGTGTGTCCTCTCGGTTCCCACAGCCCCTCTTCCCACTGCCTCCCACCTCCCCACCTGGCAGCTCTGAGGGCTACTGGAGAATCCACCTTTTGGACAAGCCTAAAATCCTTCTTTGAATTTCTATAGGCATGATCCCTTTAATCATCAGAGGAGTCCTTTCAAAACTGTGACCCTGGAGCCACTCTCACTTTATAGACGGACACAAGGGGAACATTTGCAGAGAGGTCTCTGCACAAGTCCCAGTGGGGCCGGAAGCCCTGGGCAAGATTCATAGAATCCACCCCTCCGTCATTGTCTGGCACCAGTCTGAGCACAGACACCCTAGGGGATGCGCGCATCCTGGGCTCACTGCCCCAGTCCAGTGGCCCTGGGCACTGTCTGCAGGGCAGCATGTGCCATTGGCAGCAGGGCCAGGGCTCTCTCCCCATGTCTCATATAATAACAGCAGGGCTTCTTCCTTGTTTATTAATCGTTTCTTTTTTGGTCCTTGCAACCAAACATCCACTTAAGATATACGGCTTATCTGTGAAAACACACCACAGCTGCGTGTGAAATAAAGTCTGGGTGTGCACTGGGGGAAGTCAAAATTTACATTTAAAAATGCTTTAAACTCTATTTCATTATGTCATGAGCTCCAGACACTACTTAGTATCCAGTGAGGGACTGGCTCTAGCTCCCACCTGCAAGGACAGCAAGATCCACAAATGTGCAAATCTCTTACAGAAGATGTCACAATATGTGCTTATAAGCTCCGGCAACATTTAAAACATGGTGCATAAATAGTTGCTATGCTGTGGTTTAGGGAATAATGACATCTTCAGTCCCTGTTCGGTATAGAGACAATGTGTTCCCTGAATACCTGCAGTCTGCAGCGGGTTGAATCCATGGATAAGAGGCCAACAGCAAAACCACAACAAAAGAATCAAAAACAGAAAAAAATGTCAGATACCCTGTGAGTTATGATTCTCTTCCTCGGCATATTTTCCATGTCTGTAAATCATATTGCACATACAATTCGGTCTCACGATTATTTTCACTTAATAATATATTACAAACATTTTCCCATGGCCACAATCTCCCAAAATCTTATCTAATTAGAGCATGCTATTTACTTAACCATATTTAGATGTTTTCCATTTGGGGTTATTATTTTCAAAAACAACACACTAAGAGAAGCATCTGTGCATAAAGCATTTCTTTTTCTCCACTCTTAGCAGCATTTCCTGGAGCTGGACTGCCCAAAGAGCAGCTGCCTATGGGACAATGCCTAAAACGCACCCCTGAAGCCCCCCCTTCCCCAGCTCAGACCCAGAAGTCCACTCCTCCTGCCCGCCAGGGTAATTCACACCACTTCCTTCCTGCCCCAGCGCCCACTTCCTCTTAGAGAAAAAGCTCCTTTTGGCTAATTTCTCTTTGGAAAAAAAAATTTCTGTAAAAAATCATGTTTCCCAAGAAAACCTTCATCTTATCTCCCAAGGTATTTATCATCACATAATAGAAGTGACACTGCCACCAGACTGGTTCCCACATGAACAGCGCGGTGTGGGTAATGTACACAGTCAATGCAGGGGAGGACTCGAAGGCATTTTAAAGTCACACAGGCTAGAGTGTGTCAACTTCCCAATGATTATTTTTATTAGCAACACATTTGGGGTCAGTTTGCAGAGGTGAGTGTTCTTGAATACATAAACCTTCAGGCAAGATCTTAATCCCTTTTATATTTGTACATAGTAATATATATATATATATATATATATATATATATATACACACATATACATATATATAATGTGTAATATATATATACATGTAATTCTATATAATATATGAATACATATATATGTATGCATGTGTGTGGAGATATAATATATATATAGAGAGAGAGGGAGAGGTATAATTTTGTTAACAGTTCAGCATGCTGAAACTGGGTATACAGGGTCCTGTGTTGGAAATTCAACAGTGAGTGGGACACGGCCCTCCGCTCCACTCGCCCCTGCAGAACTGGGACTGACGGAGCTCAGTCGGCCTTGTCTCCACCATCAAGCAGAGCTGGGAGAAGACGGTGCTCCACTCGGGGATGTGCTCTGTTTCCAGGCCTAACCTTTAGGCTGACCTTAAAAATTACCCTTTATTTCAGGTTAGATATGATTTCTAATTGTGCTCGAGTTCCTGTTGGCTCAAGGGCATTTCTGTTTGCTGAGATAGTAAACAGATGGGCCCACACCAATGCTGGGGTATTTTTCAGTATGCTGAAGCTCATGCTGATTTCCAGGTTTTTTAAGATCTTCCCCTTGGCAAAGCTCACCAGCCTTTGGCACCATGCCTGTCCTGTCCTGTCCAGGGAGTGGAGGGGGACTCACTTCCTTCCCCGTCCTTCCCACAAAGCCAAAGCCAGCCGGGAAACTGAGGAGGCCCTCTGGAAGAGGTACAAAGGGACGGGCCAGGATTTAACCCCAGAGCCAGGGTGCCTGGTCAGGACAGGCCGAGGTCAGCAATGACGGCAGGGAGTCTGCAGCAGGGACCACAGTGTCAGGTGACAGCAGGCAGGAATGCCAACCGTGGGAACAGGCCAGGGAAAGACACTCAGAAGATGCAGGGAAAACGTGGGGTGGCGTAGATGCAAGGACACAGCAAGAAGCACAGAGGTCCAGAAAGGAGGCCATCAGCGAGGCCGAGGTCACAGAGAACAGTGAGGCCGAGGTCACAGAGAACAGTGGGGCTGGCGAGAGGGTGGCGGCTAGGCAAGAGGGCGGCGGCTGGGCGAGAGAGGGCGGCGGCGGCTGGCGGGCAGGACCATTTATTATCCAGGATGCTGGGAGTGGACAGGGGTTTAGAGGGAACACCCAGGTGTGGAGGGATCCTCTCCACCCGTCTACAGGAGGCAAGGAGGATTTGAGGATTGGGCAGGGGCCACTCATCCTGCCAATGGAAGGCAGAGACCTCGCCCACAGCAAGCGCTTGAGGCGAGGCCTTAACCTTTAGAGAAACACTCCCCAAGGCTCTCCGATCAGTGGCCATGGGTCCAAGGAAGCAATGGGAGCTGCGCATATAATTTGGAATTTTCTGGTAGTAGGAAAAAAGAGAGAAATGAAGCAATTTATTTCAATAATATTTTATTTAACCAAGCATAATCAAAATTTAATGGCTTAATATATGAACTGCATAAAATTGTTATGTATACCTTACATTCTGTTTTTTTGCATGAGATCTTTGACACCCCCTGACAGCACAGCTCAGCTGGCACCAGCAGTGGTCCAGGGTGCAGAGCCTTGTGGGCCAGCGGCTCCGTTTGGACAGCCAGCTCCTAGACAGGCTGTGTTTCCCCTCCACTTGTCTGCATCCAGTGTCTCCTGCTGCACAAGGAAGAAGTCCTGCCGTCTAGGAAAACAGCTCTCACCTGCCAGGCCACAGATGAGGCCTCCAACAATGGCCGTGGCAGCTCCTGCTGGGGAAGCCGGACCCGCTGCACACAGCCAGGGACAGAGAGAAAACAAGGTCACTGTCAAGGAAGCAGAGCGAAAGGCCAAGGGGGAACAAGTCCCAGGAGGGATTAAGGTATTAGCAGATAAGAAACACTCAGCCAGCAGCCAATCCACACACAGGAACACCAGGCCATCTCAGAGGAACTGAAGGTGAGTCCTTGTGCGCGTCACTCAGGCAGGACCTTCCACAGCACAGCGCCTGGCTGAGGCTGGGCTCGGTAAATCTCTACACGGCACAGGAGAAACGCTGCTCCTGCCACGTCACACAAAGAGATGGCCACAACACCAGAGGAGGGCTTCCGGAGCAAAACTGGAATGTATAAAATGGCAACATTTCAAGAGCTGAGTCCTTGCACTGCCGACCACAGAACACCACGCCCTACCTTGTTCCAGAAAGCTGCACCAACCAGCCCCACCCTCCCTCTAGTCCCCAGTCTGCCCTTGAATCTCCAGTACCAAGTAGATCTTGCCAAACAAATAAAAGTAAATCAAATAATGACAATATAACTGAATAATACATGAACATTATAACAGATGGAAGTGTTCCTGGTGCATTTCAGCCCCTTCGAAGGGAAACGCCCTGGACTGGTCAACAGCTCCTCATGGAGCACCTGTTGTGCACAGCCTCGCAGGTGCTGGAGGCACAGAGGTGCAGGGTGCTGCCCTCCTGCTCTCTGCGCCCACAGACGACAGGCACAGTGGCCCCACCACACCAGGGCTACATGCCCATCGACACAGACCTCATTCCAGGTGGACTCCTGCTTTTCCAGGAAGAGCAGGTGAGGGGAAAGAAGCCTGGCAAAGCCTCGCAGGGGACAGCACTCCTGGGCAATCTTTACATGCCTCTCCCTCGGTGCTCAGAGGGAGGCTCCCCCTCCCTCCCACTGGCTTTGGTAAAGATTTTTCTCTCCCTGAAGCGCGGTGGCAGATGTCATGGCCACCAACTGCCCTACCTCTCCGAAACCAGACACACAGATGTAAGTTCGCATCTGAGGCAAGCTATGTTGACCACGGGTGACCCACATGAAGGCAAAGGATGCTAAGTCCAGGGAGGCAGAAAGAAGAGAGCCTGGGTTCTCAGTGGGACCACAGAGCAGCTGCACCAGCCAGCAGACATCTCCCTTTAACACCTTGTCACTGAGGAGACAGACATCTGGTGGTTCAAGTCCTCGTTAACAGGGAGTGTGCTGCCAGGCAAGCATACTAACACATACTCGTGAACATACAACTGACATGTGGGTGTGCACATACACACTTATACGGTCACTGGATCGTGTCTCCCAGAAGACATGCTCAACTCCTGAGCCCGCACGGGTGTCTGTGAGCTCATAGGGTCTTGTGGATGCAGTCACGTTAAGATGACCACAGTGGGGTGAGCAGTACTCCATACGACTGGTGTACAGAGGCAGGGAAAGAGAAGCAGCTTGGGGCCTAGGTGACACATCTGCCTGGGGTCTGAACCTTGAACCCTTTCACCTGTGGCTTGCTCACATCACAGTGCAACTTTCCTGCCTGTGTTTGTCCTAGGATGAAAAGGAGATCTCATACTCACATCTGGCCACTTCTGCCCTGCGTGTGACAGCAGAGGAAAGTAAGGAAGGGATCCAAGAGCAGCATCAGTGGACGAGAGACACACATGGAGGCAGGCAGTTCGCAGGAGCCCACAGATTGATGAGATTAAAAAATTCAGTTTCCTACCACCCTGCTGGCCTCCTGTGACCAGACTGGCTCAGAGCTGAGGGCCGTGGCAAGTGCTCCCGAGAGACAAGAAGAAGGAACTATGATCTAAGGGCACAGAGAGCCAGCTCTTCCCATCTGTCCCCAGGGACTGGGAGCGTCCAACCCTGGCAAGTGATTAAGAAGAAATAGACACTGTGCAGCCAACAAGTGTCCCATCCTGGACACCAACACTGGCACCTTCTGAAGCTCTATCCATCCCATTGCCCTACACTCCCGTGCAGCAGTGCTCACAGTACCAAGAGGCACCTTGTGACACTCATAACACAAGGAAAAAATAACCAATGCGACCAGTTGGCTCCTTTGGGCTCTCCATCACATGAGAGTGGGTCCCACGGGCCTCCGCAAGCTTGCACTCCTGCCGATGCAGAGGTTCCCTGGGGCACACCCTGTCACATGCTGTGAAGGCACAGTGCCTCCACCACCACAGGAGAACACAGCAGCTCAGAACGCAGGCTCCTGGGACAGAGACCACCCTGAGTACCAGAATCTCTGCACACACACTGCACTACGTGGCCACTAGCAGCCCTTCCACTCCTCAAGAGGAGGCCTAGGAACCTCCTGCCCTCCTGTCATACCTGGCAAACACTCCTGCAAGAAACTGCCACCATGGACTAGTGACAGCATCCCAGGCTTTCTTTAGAAAGAAAAATGACGGTGACGATCCCACCTTCCTGGGATGCTGGGGTTTACACAGCAGACCCTGCTTCTCGGCATCCTTGAGAGCATCCCTTCGTCTGCACCACCACAGCTGCCCAAGCACCCACTTCTCCACCTCTCACCTCTTCGGAGCCCACCCCTCCCCCACAGGGCCCCCAACCCCTTCAGAGCCTGGCTTCCTCTCCCACGAGAGAGGATGAGCACAGGCCGGCACCCAGTCCTGGCCTTCCTCAGTCACCCATGACATCACTCCCTCTGCAAGACCACAACATCCCAAGGCCAGCACCACATCTCCTGCTGCAAGTGCATCACAGGAGACCACAGGCTGCAGGAGCCCAGCAGCAAGTCCATCAAAGGCTCACCTGGGTCACACGAGCACTGAACTGGCCTGCTGTCTACAGGCCATGCTACCAGCCACAGGACCCCAGGGCCTAGCCTCCACTCTCTGGGCCTCCAAGGATGCCTTCAACCATGCTCACTCTAAACCAAGCCAGCGTCCACACCTGCCTTCCCACAGTCCTGCAGGGCACTGCTCTGTGACCTGACCTTCCGTAGAGAGGATGTGTATTATCAGTGACTGCTCGTGCTAGAGACCAGAATTTCAACTCTCCATCCATTTCCTCATGACAGTCAACCCTAGGTGTCCCTCTGGAACCAGGCCACTCCGTCATGTAGTCAACCACTTAACAAAACTTCATTCAGAAAGAGCAGGATAGGCGCCAAGGGAAAGCCAAAATGAATAAGTTCCTACCTTTGTAGAGCTCATAACTCACTAGAGGAACTAAGTTACATAAATCACTAAAATTAGATTATGTAAAGCAATTATAGGTTCTGAAAAATGTTGCTATGGGAGCACCTGGGGGAGAAAATCCTTCTGCTTGAGGAGAAGAAGCACATGAGCCCAGAGCAGAGGGAGAGCTTGAGCCCCCTCTGAGCTGTCCTCCTCCTTCCGTGTGTGCCTCCAGTTCTCATCTGTAAAAGGCCAGTACACAGGAGTGGGTCCCCACAGCTCTCCACCTCAGTGAATCTCAGAGTCGCCCACCCGGTGGTCCTCAGGAGTGGACCTGCACAGTCGCCCACCCGGTGGTCCTCAGGAGTGGACCTGCACAGTCGGCCACCTGGTGGTCCTCAGGAGTGGACCTGCACAGTCGGCTACCTGGTGGTCCTCAGGAATGAACCTGTACAGTCACCCACCTGGTGGTCCTCAGGAGTGAACCTGCACAACCACCCACCCGATGGTCCTCAGGAGTGGACCTGCACAGTCAGCCACCTGGTGGTCCTCAGGAGTGGACCTGCACAATCGCCCACCTGGTGGTCCTCAGGAGTGGACCTGCACAGTCTGCCACCTGGTGGTCCTCAGGAATGAACCTGTACAGTCACCCACCTGGTGGTCCTCAGGAGTGGACCTGCACAGTCGCCCACCCAGTTGTCCTCAGGAGTGGACCTGCACAGTCAGCCACCTGGTGATTCCCAGGAGTGGACCTGCACAGTCAGCTACCCGGTGGTCCTCAGGAGTGGACCTGCTTAGTCGCCCACCTGGTGGACTTCAGGAGTGGACCTGCTTAGTCACCCACCTGGTGATTCTCAGGGGACTGGATCTCCACAGTGGCCCACATGGGTAATTCCATGCCTGTAAAGAACACGGTGACATTTGTGTGGGGCCTTCAAGGATTGCTAAGAGTCTGGCACCCGGACAAGACAAAGGATGGTCCAGTTGGTGGCTGTTGATAACACTTGCATGGATTCTGGCTTCAGCACACACCTGTGTAAGAGAAAGTCTAAACTTGAGGAAAGAGAGGCAGCTGGTTGCTGAACTTGTATATTTTTAAAGGGGGTGTCTCCCACCACTGTGGCTGAGTGGGGACACAGGAAGACTGCACCCTCTGAGAGCAGGCTCTTCTCCTTCAGGAGATGTGGGCAGATCTCCCAGGGGTAGGTGGTGGGGCTAGCTCATGGTACGGGAATCTGAGGTGCCACTCTAGAACGTGTGCACAGCAGACCAGTCAAGGCAGAGGCTGAGGGTCAGGAGAGGAGGCTTATGAGCCATGTTACCCCAGAGACATCCAGACTCTGAGGTGCACTGAGAGGCTGGGTTCCTGGCTGTCTGCACAGTTCACAGGGGTCAAGGTACATCTGAAAAACATTCTAGTTTGATGTTTCTGAGGTTCCCTCCTCCCAGGAAACCCTACCAACCATCTATCTAGCATCTAGCAGGCCCTGCTCCACAGGACTGCTGAAACCCAGCTCTTTGGAAGCCTAAAATATTCTCCCAACAGCTGTTGAGGGAGACATGTATGTTCCTAGGTCAGACACAAACCCTGCTCAGTCGATGACCTAGCTGTGCCAATGGTCACCAGGTACTTTCAGAACCCGAATGCTCCCCCTTTGCTCCACAGGTAGCTATCTGCAGGGCTGTGCTGGCCCAAAGCCTGCATCTGGGCTAGCTCCCAGCTCCATGGTTCCCAACTCATGGCCTGAGGCCTGGAGAGGTCCCCCTGTCCTCATGAGCCACTCTTAGTAGGAGAGCCTGCCCCTGAACTCTAAGGGCAAAGGCACTTCAGGTGACAGCCCACCATCCTCCCCTGAGCCCTCCTCCACCAAGCCAAACTGGAGGGACAGGAAGAAAATGCAGGCAACACTTCTAGGGGCCTCCAAAACACTGCTACGAAAAGGAAGACATGGATGGAATTTTTCGGGAGACACCAGCAATGAAGATATTGGGGCTAGAGGGGATCAGCCTGAGCAGCTCTCAGAGGCAAGGGGCCACCTGGAACTCGCCATCATCCAACCAACAGATAAGCTCTGCCCCTCTGTGCCATTCCTATGTTCTCTATCCACTCCAGGCTGTTTCTTGCCATTTTCAGGCCTCGAATTTGACTTTGACCCTCCAATTTATCTGGCTAACTCCAATTCATCCTACAAAGCCCAGCAAGCAGGGCCCCTCTGCACTCTGTGCCCCTCCATGCTGCCCTGACTTCACGGCTCAAGCAACCTGTGAATGAATGCTTCTGCTTCCCCTCCCCCGACAGCATGTCCTCCGGGTCATGGCATCTATCTATCCACAGGCCATTGAGCTCAAACTCAGACTTCAGCACTTAGCACGAGTGAGACCTGGAACACCTCGGCTCCAGGCTCCACTGAGGAGGAGGAACAGGCAAGTAAGTGTACACTGGGCTGGGTGAGAGCTGCTCCAGAATCCAAGCCAATCACCGATGCTGGGGCC
The DNA here is from genome assembly GCF_001458135.2 of Marmota marmota marmota. Classification (NCBI taxonomy): domain Eukaryota; kingdom Metazoa; phylum Chordata; class Mammalia; order Rodentia; family Sciuridae; genus Marmota; species Marmota marmota. Next base: position 56,523,916 of record NW_025999977.1, read on the forward strand.
TGGCGCACAGCCAACGCTTAATGAATATTAAGTCTGTCTCCTCCATATCCAGGGTCAAACACAGAGGACACGATAAAACGCTGGTTGCCAAGCTTCCTCGGGCCCTCAAGGAACTGAGTGTTCCCGCTACCACTGCATCCAGCTCAGAACTGGCTCCCTAGAGAAAGCCCTTCTCCCAATCCCGCAGAACAGCCAGGAGGAACATTCCGATTCAGACTGCAGATTCACAGAAGGAAAGAATCTGCTTTAAAAAGCCCTGTTTCTCATCAAATACCATTGGAGAAAGGCCATCCTTATGAAAGTTAAAATATATATATTTTTTTCCTTAAAAGAGTCCTTACAAATGCTTGCACATGGTGAGCTGCTCTGCAATATTGGTTCTCCCCGAAAATACCACTGAACCAGCACAATTTTATTTCTGACTCTAGAAAAACATTTAGGCTAACATGTCAATGTTACCCTGAAGGAACTCTGGTCCTCGCAGGAAGGGGAAGACACTTACCCAAGGTCAGACAGCTGGGTCAGAGAGTCATGCAGCACCAGTGCACTCAGGTGTGTTAATAGTTGCTTCAATTTAATTTCTCCAACTAATTAAGAAAAGGTACTCCTGTGGACCAGCAAGGCCAGGTCAGTGAAGGAGCCTGGCTCTGAAAGCACCTCAAATGACATAGTTCTTGGATCTCGAAGGTAGAAAGGGACCCAGAGGAAACAGGGATAGTCTGAAAAGATTCTACTCTCTCACAGTCTCTAGGCAGATTCTGAGATCCCACTCTCCAGGAAATCAGGGGGGTCTGATGGCCTGGCAAGTTCTGAGGCGCAATATCCCCAAGAGGTTTCAGATATTCAGGTTCCCCAAGGAGCAAACACTCCCAGCCTGCTGCAAGAGCAGAGGGAGAGAAAGGACCTGAGTCTTGGTGCCAGACTAGACCTACTGCAGCACCATACCACTTGACCAGCACTACCTGCCCACTCTCCAGCCCTACTTCCTCCTGACCATCGTGAGGGCTGTCTGCAAGGTCCCACCTACTTCTGTGACTCCCAGTGGTAGAGAGAGGCATCCTCCCAGCAGGGAGGAGAAAGTTGAACAAAAGAAGGCAGCTAAGCCAAATAGGAACCACAGTGGGAAAAACAGCTTCTCTGGGCGGCCTGGCTCACAGCTTCTGGCCTTGATCTGCCAGGCTGGCTGGACACCGACTGCAAAACTCCACAGCTTCCAGTTAAGAGTGTGTGAAGGCCTTTCAAAGCCCCAAGCTACACTAAGTCCCCAAGAGAAGTTCTGTGGTCTAGGAACAGTCTGGAAACAGGGATTAGAAGCTAGCAAACCAAGGGTACCAGAATATGCTTATAAAATACATTTGTCAGGACTCTTGGGTTTCCAAAACCCCCATGCATTGCAGCATTCATCTGAGCGTACCCTTAGGTAGTTCCCCCCGCAGGGAGGGGTACCAACACCAGAACTAGGGCATCTTTAAAAGCACATACTGCAGAAACTCAAATTGTGCTGATTCTGGAAATTTTCCATTCCATTCAAACTGGACTGTGTATACCCAGTTTCTCAAGTGGTCCCCACTCCACGTGGACTCTGGCAAGTACTGTGGGTAGAAGGTCACACCCTTCGAGAGTCTGTCTCTCAGGTCCACAATGGTCACTGTACGCCAGGTCAGCCTGAGCCCCCACCCCACTGCAGTAACCACTCTGCAGAAGGGCTCAGACTGCCCACTTTCCTCCAAAACCATCAATGGCTCCCAATACCACAGAGTGAAGCCCAAAGCCCTGGAATTCAAAAACTTCAGGATTTGTCCCCAGTTGACCTCTCCAGCCATATTTCTTTTACACTATTTAAAGACTAATAATAAAAATAAAGCCGAAGAAGGCACTAGAAAAGTGCCCAGACCTGGTCCCAAATCACACACTGGATAAGAGGACACAATAAGCAAGTCTCTGGTCTCCCCTTTGGAGTCACTGGGAAAGGTCAGGCGCACACATTCATTTGTAAGGCATTTCCCTCCCAAGGGGCCCTTCCTACCATCTTCACCTTGCCCACCTCGAACCCAAGGGCCCTCCCTCACATGGCCCTGACCCAGTTCTCCTTTGCTCTCCCTCCTGAAGACTCCCACAGCCCCCAGGGTGTCCAGACCCCCTGCCCTTTGCCTGGCAAGTTACTAACACACTTCATCTGCTGACTACTCTCACCCTGTCCCATTCCCTGGGACCAGTGCTCATTCCATCTCCCAGGCTACACTCCAGGAAAAAAACTGTCCAATGAAAGATGTCAGGTCTCCTTCCAGTGTGGGGTCCAGTCCGGCTCCCCACCACAGGGGCAGGAGGGATTCCTCCTTGATGCTTCCTTGGGGTCTTATCTAACTCTCCGTTGACCCTGCACAACGCAGGCTGGGAACAGCATTTCAAGGAGCACCACCCCCAATCTGGAAAAAAACGGAGAGAACAAACTTTTGGAGATGACATCCTAAGACACGCCTGTGAAGACCACTGGGGCAAAATAAGTCATTCTTCCTCTAGGAGCAAGAAGCCTCCAGCTTGCACAAGCCCTCAAATCGGATGGTGTGGGTGGCCAGGGAGTGACTGTGGAGGGCAGAGTGGGACAGACCTGCAGGGAACTTCTCCAGCGAGCGGGTTGTCCCTGCCACCAGGGAAGGCGGTATGGGGGCGGGCAGGGNGGCCGCACCGGGGCCCGGGCTCCCTGCCCCAGGCCCTGTAAGAGCGCCCAGGTCCCCCCAGGGCTGGTGGCCCCCTGGTTCCTGCTCAGGGGAAACCAATATCAGCAAAAAGGAAGGAAATGGGTGACCCACCCTACCGCTCTTATCGAGGTGCTAGAGAGAGCCTCAAGCAGAGCAGCCGGGGCTCTAGAGGTGAATACTGCTGGCCAGGGGCCAGACAGATGAGAGCAAGGGCCTGCCCTAGCAGAGCCTCACCTGGATGGTCTGTCGTGGCAACAAGAATCGTGTTTTCACCCTACTACCTGGTCGTGTTCGGGAACGGAGAAGAGAGGGCAACCTGATGGCCAGCCAGGCTGTGACTATCTGGGATGCAGACAGAGTAGATTGTTTCTTAAGATTTCTGGGTCTTTAGGGTCTAAGATCTATCACTGAACGTGGAATTCCTAAATAGTCTTCCTACCACTCCCTCTCAAAGCTAAATGATTTCAGACATGCATGTAAGAAGCAAGCCTACAAAGGCGCACGAAACACAGGACACGCAGAATCTTCTCCAGGAGTCTAGAAAACACCTACTGCAGCATCGTCCTTCCTTGATGCCTCCACCCTGCCTGGTCTGAATTCAAGCTCCACCACCACTAGCCAGGTGACCTGAAGCAGGTTACTCAACTGCTTTGTGACTCCATTTTCTTATCTGGAAAGTGCAGGTGGCAATATTATGCATGTCCTAGAGTTCCTGGGAGGGATCAAATAAATCAAATAACATTTCTGGCAAACGGAGACTCCACAGTCCTTGATTACTGTTCATCTCATTTCTCCCAAGATTTAAAACAGAAGGTTTTTAACCGTCTTGAAACTCTGCGTAATTTGTCTTTCTCTGCTACATTCACATCTTTATCCCCACCCCACCCCCAAATCAGTCTCATCTGCATTGAGGAGTTTTCTGTTAAATAAGAACAAGCACTTGCCTTCTGATGTCTCCGTTTCAGTCAAATTCTTTGTAGAAATGTCATTATTTAAGAAAAGTGCACAATGTGAAGAATCCTGACAACGGCACTTTGTTACTCCAGCCTCTCTCCAGAAGATGAAAAGTTTTGGCTGATTGCCTGAGTTTGTGGTGAATATATTCACACCTCCCATAGCCTGGCGGGGTCCTGGGGAGTCCTGGAATAAGGCCTACTTATAAATGAATGATTAGTGCACACGGGTGCATGCTAGTGCATAAAGAACGGAAGGTGCACAGGGCACTTACAGATCAAGCAGTCTCTGTTGAAGCACACAGAGGTATAGAAGTCAAGTTGGGGGGACTGCTGAGGGCCATATGGGGCTGGGTGCAAAACCAAACCCTCACCCGACTGTGCAGCTAAGACCAAGTGCTCATGGGTGGCGTGTACTTCACCACCTGTTCCATGTGCCCCTGCTAATGCCATTGCTGTTGGAGAGATTCGAAGGAAGCACATTGGCAGTGAGAACACAATTGGCAGCAGGCTGCAGAATGCACCTCTGGTACGAGTTTGTCTAGAAGTCTTCCAAGTTCACCATCACCCACTCTGTGCCTGGGTCTCTGAACACAGGTGTTAGTTTATTTCTATGTGGATTATGGCATCTACCACCCTTTGTGTTTGGGGTATTTATGTTCTGAATCTTAGATCTTTAGAGTCTTAGCCAGGCATGGTGGTAAATACCTATATTCTCAGCAACTGGGGTAAGCAGAAGTATTGCATGTTCAAGGCCGGCCTCAGAAACTTATGGAGATTCTGTCTCATAATAATAAAAAAAATTAAAAAGAGTTGTGGATGTGGCTCAGTGTTTAAGTGCCCCTGGGTTCAATCTCCAGTGCAGAGAGAGAGAAAGAGAGAGAGAGTCTATAAGATAGTGTTGCAGTCATTTTATCCGTGGATTCTCCCACAGAGATTTGAGCATAGTAAGTGCTCAATGAACAGTGAGTAAAACTGTTTTTTTGGTGCCTCTGTGAAACTGTCCCAGTTTTTGTTAGCAACATGGCTCTAAGATCATCCCCACCACTCATGGCTGGTCTTCCACCCCTGCCCATGTCATGACTGACCCATCTCCCCAAGGGCAGTCATGTCTACTAGGTTTTAAAAGATGCCTATAGCAATTTAGATCACCAGTGCCCCCCAAGGCTCCTGTGCTGCAGGTCTGATGCCCAGCTGATGGTATATTGGGAAGGGGGGTGCTGGTTGGAAGTAGTAGGTCACTAGGCACGCGCCCTGGAAGGGAATACTGGGATCCAGGCTCTTCTTTCTCCTTCTTTGCTTCCTGACCAGCTTGAGATGAGCAGCTGTCCTCCACCACACACCTTTACCATGACACACTGCCTTTCCACAGACCTTAAAGCCTGGGCCATGCAATCACAGGTGGCTCTCTGAAATCATGAATCACAATAAACCCTTCCTCCTTGTTTCTCTCAGGTGTTTTGTGATGGCAACAGAAAGCTGACTGACACAATTCCCATTGTTAAGGGTCTGTGCCTGTCACAGCATGGCTCTGTCATCACAGACTGAACAAGTCTTGGTAGTGACCTCCTGTGGGCCTACTCTGTGCTTGAGGAAAACAACCCAGAGATAAATGGGTGGAAAAAATGGGAATCCATTTTGAAATTTTTTTTCTAGACACAAAATTGAGAGAAACTCAAGGAGCACATTCACGGCTTAAAATTTAAAAGTAAAAATAGACAATGGAATTGTGTAAATTTGTAATCACATTTTATAAGTAGAGAAAATTTATGTTCTTTTGATTTCTTTGAATTTTTAACTTAAATCCAATTTTCTGTTTCTAGAGAGTAGCCAGAAATAAATGTTAGAGCCCATGCCGACTCCCTCTCCTTAGAGACACACGGGAACCTGGGGAGATTTGTGGAGCTGGGAATGGGAAATGGGATGTACACGCTCGTCCTCCGCCCACCTGTGGCTCTGGTCTGCTCAGAAGCAGGTCACAGCTCCAGGTGAGTGGCACAGCCTCTCGGAGGCTTCTTGGGAAAGTTCCCCATTCCTCATCACCCCCCGCCACTCCAAGGTGCCTTCTTTTTCTCAACTTTGACATTACTTCCAAAGAATCCCCTCAGTGGGTGTCCACCCTAGTATGACAAGTGTGGAGACACTGTCTTCAAGTGGCATCAAAAACACTTGAAGGAGAAAGTACAGGTGGAGAAGTGCCTTTATTCCTCCTGCTGTTCATTGACAACACAGGGATAGACTGAAATGACCCCCTAAAAATGTTACGTTTGATTTCTAACCCCTGGTAACTCAGAAAACAAACCCTTGTGAGATCAGGGTTGTTGCAGATGAGGTGACACCAGAGTATGGATTGCCCTAAGCCAGTAGGACAGGGGTCCTTATAAAAAGAGGAAATGAGGACACAGACACACCCACGGGGTAAACAAGGAAAGGGGAACTCGGGCATGGGGTGAGGCTCCACAAGTCAAGACGTGCCCGGGAAGACCAGCAAACCACCAGAAGCAGGGGGTCCCTGGTGGGCTCAGGAGAGTCCACCTGCTGAACTTGAGCTCAGACTTCCAGGCCCTGTGATGGTTCACTGGGTGTCAGCCTGACTGGGCATGGGGTGCCCAGAGAGCTGGTAAAGCATTCTTCCTGGGTGCTCTCAGAGTGTTCCTGGAAGAGCAGCATTTGAACCCACGGACTCAGCAAGAAGCCTGCCTTCCCCAGTGTGCACCACCCAATTCTTTGAGGGCCCAAAAGAACCTAACGGGAGGAAGGGCAGCTGGGCTCTTGCTTGAGCCTGGACATTCATCTCCCCTGCCCTCTGACCCCAGGGTTCCCGGTTCTTGGGCCTTCAGACTCCAGTTCCTACCCAGCGGGTCCTGCGCCATCCACCCCCCATCCCGTCCTAGGTGCTCAGGTTTTGGCCTCAGACTGAACTTCACCACCAGCTTCCTAATGCTTCCTTCTTTAAGATGGTAGGTCAGGGACTCCTTGACCTCCATCGTCACGTGAGCTGAGATATACGGGTGGATAGGGAGGTGGAAAGACCCCTGTATCGACTCTGTCTCTCTGGAGAATCCTGGCTGACTTACTAATAGCCCTCCAAAACCCTGAGACAATAAATTTCTGTTGTTGAAGCCACTAACTGATCTAGCCAACTGAGGGCACCTAGGAGGTAGCCACGTATGACCAAAGCATAGAGAATGAGGTTCTTGATCAAAACAGAAATGCCATTCAAAGGCGGTAAAGTAAGTGTTAGTAAATGAAAAGGCTGATTTGTCAGTAAAAAACGAAGCCAGTTCTCCCTGGGGTTCTCCCAGGGAGAGCAGACGTGGTCTTCTGAGCTCACCCCCGTGTTCACCTCCAGCAGGACAAGTTCAAAGGACCCAAATGAGTCTTGCCTGCGAAGGACATAAATGCCATAGATTCTGGTAGACATTTGGAACCAAAAACGGGCGGAGACAAGCTTCCCTGCTCTTGACATTTCTCACGTGGAGCCCGAGTTCTGCTTCCAGCCGGTGGCTCCACTGCGTGTTCCGGAGGCTCTTGGCTGATTCATCGATCTTTTCACTTTTTATTACACCGCTTTTCTGTAGCAATCAATAGAATGTGGCCCTGGTGGCTTGACAATGTTTCTGAAGGCTTTCTCAATTCTGAAGGATAATTAAATGACATTCAACAGTAGGTGGACTCGGCCTTGGCAGATTGTCAATGCTCCCTAAATACCCATGCGCCTCTCCAGATTCCAACCCTGTTGCCATTAGACCAGAGCAGGTGACTCCTGTTGTTCCCTGGACTGTGGATGGAGTTTGCCTCTGGCTAAGGTCGTGAGTAGACCTTTGAGACCCTCTGACTTGTTGACCCCATCACAATGGCCTAGGAATCTGTACTGAGGTGGTGGCCCCACCAAATGAAATTGGCCTGGGTCTTTGAGCTGCCCATAGTAGGACATTTCCCCCAGACAATTACACCTGCATGTGACAAGCTATGGCAATTTGAGGGCTTGATACTGCAGCACAGTCCAGCCTAAACCAAGCAACGGGTTCATTGTGGACTGGTTTTGAGCAGCAGTAATTCAGATGCACCTGTGTCTTTACAGAGAAGCACAGTGCGCACTGGGTAAGTAGAGTAAGTCAGGCAGTCTGGGATGTCAAAGCACATGTGAGGCAGAGGACCTGGAAGGAATCCAGGCATCAGATAGACAAAAATAAGCCACACTGAGGAACCCAGGCCTGGTCCCTGACAGCTCAGGTGTCTGGAGGACCTTCCCGGGGGATGCCACCACCTGTGATATTCCCCTAGGGGTTCCCAGAGGCACAGGGAAGACTAGACTCGGTGCGTCACCACGGCGCCAGCTTGGGGTGAGCTGCACCTAGGTGCAGTGGAGGCTGCAGCACCTCCTGCCGAAGCCCCCATGCAAACAACCTGGGCACAGCCCACTCCAGGCAAGAGGTGTGGGATGCTGAAGGCTCCCTGCTGAGAATCATTCTCTGCCCTAGGCAGTCGCTGCTTCCAGTGGCTGCTGCGTGAGGGTTAGATGCCGGGCTTGCCTCGCCTCAGGACAAGGCTGGACCCTTCCAGCCCTGGAGGCAGTGTGCCCTGGTGCTCTCCAGCCGTCTGCTGCCTTCACTCTTCTGGAAGCACTATTCAGAGGGACAGCTTCTCCTTGTGGCCAACCCTGCCGCAGGCTGTCTCCCAGGAAACCAAGCTGAGATAACAAGACACGGAAGCGGGATCCACTCCAGTAAGATGCCAAAGGCGAACCATGAGACTTGCTCCCAGTGGCAGAACCGCGGCTTGCTCAGACCATCGGGTCTTCTACTGAGATAAGCAAGGCAGGAGGGCTGGGCCCGAAGCTGCAGGATTGACACAGTCTACCTAGGCAGAGTTCTGGGCCCGGGGAAGCAAGGACCCGTGAGGGGCTGTGGAGACCCCTTCTGCACTGCAACATGCTCCCAAGGCTGTTAGAGATTGCTTGGCTTTATTGCCACTCCTTTCTAAGAAATATTTTGGTGTCTGTTCTTATTTAACTTTTATTCCATTGTGATTTTAAATGTTCCTCTAATCCGATTATTCAATCTCTCTCCACGCACAGCAGCACCTGCACCACTACTGCGGGCAGCACAGCAGCTGTAACACAATGCAAGCCACGCAGCTTCCCCATCCGGTCAGCTGGGCAAACGTGTCCAATATTTCAAACTTTATTTTGGGACTGATACTCTGACGTGGCTATGGCTCCTCTAAGTCATCTACTTCTCTGCCTCTCCTGTGTCTTATTGTAATGCCATGTCTGCCTTCTGCATTCAACATGAGCACAGCGTTGAGAACTCAACGTCCCCCCTCCTGCCCTCACTTTTCCCATGTGTGACGGTCCTCCTCACCCTTCACCTTCTTCTCCTCCCACAGCACATACCTTGTGAACGCTGCACTCCTGCTTCTCCCATCTTCAGCACCCTAGTTTACCTATTAGTCTACAGGATCACCCTCCCCACTGAACTCTGGGCCCCTGAGCCAGTAAACAGGTGCTTAGTAAATGAGCAGGTTCAGCAAGATGGTCCTCTCGTGCTGCAGGTTCTTTAAGACGTTTTCCCCAGGCTTAAGGGTCCTCCAGTGGCTCACATCAACTTGAGTCAGGACACTGAGCTGTGACACGAGGTTACACAGCTCACCCTTGTTGATCTCAGGTTATGAAGAACAAGGCTCACTTGGTGTCGTCTCACCAGTGGCTGCTGGTCACCAGGTAGGTGCAGGTGCTCTGCCACTTACAATAGCGCCAGGTCCCGATAGGCCCATCCCAGGCTGAGCGTAGCAGACATGGGAGAGGCACGCAGATGCATCACCTGGTGACACCACAGCTTGCCAGCACACTGAGCTGTCCACCGCGTCCCCTCAGGAACCTGGGTCTCAAGGGAGCTCCAGCATCAGGAGAGGATTGGACCACACACCCAGAGTCTGGAAAAGATGGAGGTTCACAATTCAAAGTGTGGCTTCTCTATCACTTTCAAATCACAATGAAGTAAAAACCTCTTGAGGTCCACCAGTTGCCCGTCAGGAGCACCAAGCTGCCGTGACTGCCTGCGAGGGTCCTGAGTCCTCACTCCATCTTTGTGCTACGCCCTCACTTTGCTGCTGATGAAGTGAAGGCTGTGAAGGTGACGTCACTCCCTGAATCACACAGATAGAAAGGGACAGTCCTGAAGCCCTGTCCCCACCTTGTGCCCTCTGTGCCGCTCTGACCCTCTCACTCACTGTCTCCCCGCCTAACTCTTGTCCTAACATTTGCGGATTTCTTAAAGGTGAAAACCCTGACTCCTGGTCAAGGGCATTTCCTGTGGTGTCCAGTCCAGGTTGGCTTGTGCCAAACTGCTTCTGAGTTGAACCTTTAAGCTCAAGGATTCAGCAGGTGTTGCCAAGAAGGTGAACGGGTAGGAAGTGGCTCAGACTTGCCTTCCTTCCCTCTGTCCCCGTGCCTGCCCTGTACCTGGGAGGAAGTTTGGGCTGAGAATCCCCACAGAAGCTTGATGGGAGTTGATGGGGGATGTTATGGGGAATCGGGGGTCAGAGGGGCTCACAAGTTCAGTTGTGATGAGGGACTTCAGGCTCCGTTGCAGTTGTTGAGGGGACTAGTTAAAACACTGGAACCTTCCAGGAGCCACCAAGCCATTCTAGGCATTGTTATCTATCCAAATACCACTGACCCTATGCAGGTGGCCCTGTGCCGGCCATTAGTGCAGGGCTGCGGGGCACCCTGGGGCACACCACACCTCAACCTGCTTAATGCTGGGGGCCAAATCGTGCCCTCCACAACTGGCCTGTGAGACCTTTCCCCAGGGTGGCTGTATTGGAGTGGGGGTCCCTGGAGGTAAGGAAGGTCAAGTGAAGTCCTGAGGTAGCAGCCTCTCTGACAGGCTGTGGCCGTGGGAGTGCAGGAAGTGGAGGCCCCGAGGAGAGGCTCCTGATGGCCAGGAGGACCACACGTTGGGGGCGTCCACTGTTCCTGGGCCTCACACCTCCAGGTGCTCAGCCTGTGGCACTGTGTGGGGGTGGCATGAGCTCATCAGCACAGCCTGCACTGAATGCCTGGATCCGACAGGCTTCCTAGAAGACCCAGGAGGAGTCCATCCCAAGAACACACCCTAGGTGCTCTGACACCCAGCAGCAGCTGACTTGGGAAGATGATCGGCTCTGACAGAACTAAGAGGTCGGTCAGTTCAGAGTGTTGCTGGGGGAGTTCCAGGGAAAAGTTGAGCTGGCCCTGAATGAAAAAACAGCTTCTGGGCAGTTTCCCAGACCCTCCAGGAATGAGCTGCACAGAGAAGCTCTGTGTGCATACATATCTAAGGGTGTGTGCATGATATGTATGTGTGTGCGCGCGCGCGCGCGCGCGCGTGTGTGTGTGTGTGTGTGTGTGTACATATAGATACACATATGTGAATGTGTGTGTGCTTGCCAACTTTCTGTCTCTGGGACAAAATACATGAAGTCGGCAACGTAAAAGGACAGAGGGTTATTTCGGTTCATGGTTTCAGAGGTTCAACCCATGGTCCCTTGGCTAGGTTGCTTTGGGGGCTCTGGCGAGCCAACACATCATGATGGAGGAAAGACACCCACCTCTGGCAGCCAGGAATCAGAGGGAGAGGAAGGGGCCACGGCCCCATATCACCCAACCACCAGACTTCCTTGCACAAAGCCAATCCTCCTAACAGTTCCACCACCTCCCACAGCACCCTTGGCTGGTCGCCAGGGGTTCAGCATGAAGACTTTGGGGACACTCAGAACTCAAACCATGAGTTTTACACACAGACACACATATAGAAAAGTGAATTTGCAGAACAAGGGTGCATCCGCACTCCAACAAATATGTAAACAACTCAGAAAACAAATCCACCCTCTGCTTTCTAAATAACTGTGCTTTTAAAAATCCACCTATTAGTGTGAATTGTTAAGAACAGACTGTTCTCATTAAAGTATACCATGCTAATTGCCTTTAGAACCTTTATAAGATATTATGTGGAAATAAAATGATTGCATATGAACTCAGTTCTGTTAAATGATATGCATAACTGGAAGGGACTTGAGCTAAATTAGCAGCTACCACTGGGTGATGCAATTATAAGTGACTTCTATTTTCTTCATTTTGCTTTACACTGTTTTTCAAGTACTCCCCAAATGTGTAGATTTTACAGTTATTTTTAAAAAGGGTTAAGATCTTTCTGGTCTATGAAACTCATCTGAATGGCATCTGAGCCACACGCTGAACCTACACCAAGCACTATGAGGGTTTCTGTGTCATTAATCATGACCTGATGGGAGACATATTCATGAGCACTTGACGTGGCACTGTGCCCCGAAATGTGGCTGTCAAGGGCCTCACCACCATGATGAAAGACACATATTTCCCCCAGAGTCTCCTTGCCTGTCCTTGAGACCCTGGATCTGACCTGGAACACTGGGGAGGGTTGGCAGGTATTAAGGTGGGGACAGCAGAGGGCGGTGCTGCCCCTGAAGATGGGAGTGTTTATGACTGGAGTTCACATGCAGGGCTAGTTGGAGAATGGTGCAGGTCTCAGGAGGACCACATGCAAGTCGAGAGGGGCCAGGTGGACACTAGGGCCAATAAGCAGAGCCCCGGGCTGGAAGGAGGAGGCATAATCAACTCATGGGCTGGTGGCAGAGATGGCAAGGCCAGCAGGATTTTTCAAAGGAGCCATGGTCTGAGTGGACAGCTAGGAGTCAGGGTGCTGGGGACTAGCTCTGCATTGCCTCAGAATGCTGGTGATACCAGGCGCTGTCCCTCTGTGCTGGATTTGTCCCAAAGTTCAGGACTCTGCCTGGCTCCCTCTCCTCAGCCTGTTTCCCACCAGCTCTGAGACTTCTGAGTCTTCAGGGAGACGCTCACTGCCACTTTGTGTGGACTGCTTACTGCAGAGGGGGGTCATGCTGTGGGGCTGGCCCCAGGCTTCTGAGTCGGTGCCTGGACACCTCACACGTCTGATGAGCAAGTCCTGCAAGGACGATGCTGGGACCAGGCCCCTGCCATCCTTCGGGGACCTGGTCTAGAGCAGCAGGGTTAGTTCACCCCAGCCCTCCGCCCCCCGGGGTCTTGCATCTGTGGTGAGGGCTGAGCTGCCCTGCCCATGACCTCCTGCAGGAGTTGTCCCTCATGAGATGATCAGGTGTCGCAGGCTGGGTCCCCAGGGTGTTGGCTTTGATTTTAGACTGGAAAGTGTATTTTGTCCCGTGGTTCATCTCCATCCAGTCTTCCTTTACAGTGGGCTGTCTGAAGTGGACTTATTAATATTGATAATCTTGTTGATTAAATTTTAAAGCACACTGGCCGTTAGCAATTGCAGTCTGTGGAAGCACACACTTACTGTCAACACACAACAAAGAAAGACTTCATAACAGTCAGCCAGTGAGACAAAACTATTTTAATATATTGCTACATGTTACAAAACAGTCTCTGTCCAAACACAACTTACTTAATAGAATACTTTCAACAAGAGCATAACACACACAATACCCTATTGCTTAAAGGGACCTTATTGCTACAGTGTTTGCTTATTTGGTTTTCTGTCTATGCGGCAATTGGACTCCAATATCTGATAGAGATAAAATCGGGCCCATTTTTCAGATAATTCAGTGAAACGAGCTCAATCACCTTCAACTTGGGGGAAAAAAAAGGATACTGCCCTATGATATATCATCTAATAATAGAGATGGTTAGTGCCAAGTGGACACTGAACTTAAGCAATAATTGAAAGCACCACAAAACATTTGTACTTACACTTGAAGTAAGATATATAACTAAACTATGCTTTATTGTCTCAATAAAAAGCAACATTTTCCACAAAACTAACACTCATATTTAAAACGGAAAAAAAGCAAAACACTATGTAAAACACTATGTGAGTTTAAATATTATTGCAGTGTTAAAAATTCCCATTTCTTCCTTTTAAGAAAAAGGGACATTTAAATATTTTAAACATCAATGCTTTACAAATCCTGACTAAATGAGAGGGTTAATAGCAGCTAAAACAGCTGGAAAATATACTTAAAATAGCTTATATCTCAAATGCACCTCTTGTTTTGCATCATATTTTCCTTAGAGGAAAGACAAGCAGTTTCCCTCAACTAGAAATAAATCTAATCCACTTCAGAAGATTTGGGCTTCAGTGAGACCTGCCTTCAGATCAGCTGGCTGAGCCCTGGCAGCACATCAGAGCGTCTCAGGGCTTTCTCACACAGGGCCAAAGCACACTCATGCAAACGACAAATCCGTTTCATGTTCCAGCTGATTACATCATGGCAAGGGCTGCTTAGGTGCCATCAAAACCCCTGGGGAAAACGTTTCCTGATTAATTTTTTTTTCTCTTGAAAAAGTAGAAAATACAAACAACTTATCTAATTTTGGGTGGGACACACATCTTTCAGTTGAATTATATGACTTAAAAATTAAAATAGGAATATATTTTTTTAAGAAAAAAAATCACAAAACCAAACTTTTCAAAATCACCAAGCCCTGTAAAAGGCCCTGAGTTCCAGCCCCAGTGCTGCAAAAACAAAAACATACAATAAAAAAGGGAAAGACATAAAACAAAAAAGAAAAAAATTTACCAAGTCCTGAAAATTGATTATGAACAGGGAATTTCTATAAGTTTCCTAATGAAATGAGACACTAAAGTGCCCCCTAGTGAGGCCTTCTGGAATTGCAGTCTAATTAAATTGGCAAAAAATTTTTTTCTATGATTTTGCTTCCTTGAAACAATGATAGGAAATTATTTTATTCCAGGTAATGAGATACTATCTAAGTTACATAATGAAACCACATGATGTATTTATACAAGGAGAAAATGTTGATCAAGCGACATTATTTCCCATGCTTCCCTCTTAGAGCTAGAAAAGAAAGGAAGAGTTTTCTCTCCTACTGGCCTAGACTGTATCCTGTTTCCACTGACTCAAAGTTAACGGAGAAATGCTATAAGGTGCTGTGGCTTCACTTGCATAAACTGCAGGTGCACTTGGCGGGTTTTTACGGAATAGCCCACACTGTCAATTTTCAGAGCTTTGAAGACAAACATCTGGTCAAATGAAAAGTCACGTTTTCACTTGACACTCCCATGCCCTGAAAAGTAGGTGGTCACAGCAATTGAAGTACCACTCTTGTTCCATATCAGGGAACGTGGAGTCTGCTGGTTGTGCAAAGGGTCTTTGAAGAAGAATCTGTGTAGCACAGACTGCACAGGCACCAGAAGTCCCTGCGCTCAAGGAGCAGGTGAGATAGATGAGTTTCCTTCATTGTTCTTTAAAATGTCTGTGGACCATTTCTATAATTCTAAATAAAATTTCCAAGATTTCAGTGATATAAAGACAGAAAATGAAGGAGCTTTACAATAAGCAGAAGTAACTGGAGGCAGTATTTGATAATATTTCTAAGGTGAAAAGTGACGTTTCAATCAATATTCAGCAGGAAATAACTGATGATCAAATAAAAGAAAGACAAAAATGAAGACAGAAACGAAACTGGAAAAAAATAGCTTTGAAATAAAAACACAGCAGTCACGGGAAATTTTGCTGAAAATACCAAACCCATTGGAATTATGGATTGCCCCCCCCAGGTATCCTTGTAGCTTATTTCTCACAAAGGCAACTTTGAACTGGATTATTGTGCTCTTGTTCACAGTCGGCTTAGAACCTTTTAAATAACAATACAGCACTAAGCCAACTAACTGAAGTGTGGACTTTAGTTACGCAGGTGATTTATATGTTCAGTGCCCACAGGCAATTCAATGTGATGCGCAGGTTTCTGGCCACTGAGACAGACCAGAGTGCAGGTCCTGCAGACCACGGCAGCCACACGTGGGGCTGGCCTCCAGTGGGTTGGCCCTTGCTCTGCTGACAGCGTCACCAGTCCAGTTTCAGGTCAGCCTTGCTCCAGACGTACTTTCCTCCTCGATTCAGAAACATACGTTCATCAAACCCACTGAATTTTATAGCTTCTTCCACTCCAACGTCCAGGATAGACATGGAAGGATCCTTCCGGCCACTTCTGCAGTTCAGAAAGCGCATCTAGGAAATTCAAGAAACAAATCAGTCTATTTCCATAAAGTTTATGCTGTAAAACCCATTTTAAGGTATCAATGCAAAATATTTTTTTAATATTCCAATCATGTCAATAAATGATTACTGAGAACTGTGGCCAGAAACTGAGCTCTCTAAGCTTCCCCCCACCCCCACTCATGTAACTCAGGCACTGAGGAAGAGGTGAGGTCCGCTGAGAGCCTCAGGCGCAGGATGACGGCTCACTAACTACCATGGCCCCCAGCAGAGGCGACATGCTGATCTGGAGAGACTTCTCCCCAGTGTCTGAAGGGAAAGATCCCGTGAAGGCTTGGGGGCTTGGGGAGCACTGTTGTGGGAAACTGTAGGTGATGGCATTGCTAGTGAGACAAGCACACAGCCATGTCACTCTGCGTCCCAAAAGAATTCTTTCAAGAGTGGCAGAAAGAGTGGTAAGAAAGCAGACGCTGAGGCAGGCAAGCACCAGACCAGCAGAGCCACATGGGCCGGCCTCGTTCTTTGCTTTCATCCTGTCTGTCTTATTTTAATTACTTCAGCCTCTTTTCCCTAATTCTTGTGCAAGAATGAGGTCTTTAGGTTTCGTGTGACCTACACTGAGAATTTTGTAGAGGATCGATTCATATATGTTGAATCAGAAAGTTGTTAAATTGGCAAAAGCAAATTTTGGATCAAGTACATTTGATCCAATTCTGTGGAGACCAGACAGGTTGTTGCAGAACGTTGGTCAAAGCCCCCGGGGCCCATCATGGCCACTTGCATTCCCCAAATAAATGGTTTCACTTTCCTCTTTACCTTGGACTTGTTAACTGAACATTTCCACTATTACTCTTTCCCTTATGTCCCACAAAGAAAGCTCATGTTGATAATAAGTGAAATTGCTATAAAGCAACACGGATGAACTTGAAACTAATGAAATATAAAAGTTATCTTAAATATCCCTCAAAGAAAATCCAATTTAAATATTGAACCCATGGTTCTTCTTTGAGCTCATTTCTTCTGAAAAACATATCTTTGAATGGAATTATTTGTCTTTTGTTAGACATATTGACAAAAGTTATAAATCTGGACCAAAAAAATAAAAAAAGACAAAGGAAAAGAAAGTGGATTCTTTTCCACTTGTGAGAGGGTAGGTTTTCCCTTTCCTTAGGAAGATGATGAGGGAAGAGGATATGAGTGGTGCTTAGAAAGGAAAGGAAGGGCAAGGCCCCTCTGCCATTGCCAAGGTTAATCAGCAGGGAGTGAGCTGCCTATCAAAGGAGAATGCAGCCCAGGGCCTTTTCACGTGCTGGGGGTCCTTGTGAGGTCCACGGACACCAGGCCAGGCAGGAGCCACACCATATGGCAGCTAGTGGCAATCCAGGCACCTGGGCCCAAGCCAGTGCCTGCAGAGGTGCTGGGCGCATATGGCAAAGGGACCCCCAGCTGTATCATCTTAATGACCCTAACTGGCCCAAAACCTGTGACAGGCCATGAAGACGGACAAACGGGTCCTATATGATGGCATTCAGCTCAGAGCTGGACTTGCGGCTTAACTAGCTTTTCAGTGACAATTTCATAAGAGAAATACTCACGTATTCATCCAGGATAAGGTAGGAGTCTTTCATCTGCAAAGAAGAAATTGCATACAAATTTAGTCCTAAGCATATTTTTCAGTGTGTATTTTCAACTGTCTATAATAAAATGTGCATTTGGGTTTTCTAATTCTGGGTTCAGTATGTCTTATCTCATTTGAGTGGCTTTTGGTGTGACCCTCATAAGGGGAGGGAATGTGTGTGTCCCTTCAGAGGCCAACAGGTTCAGCAGGCCTGGATGATCTGCATCAAACGGAAAGGTCAAGAGAAGGAGCCACACCACTCCACATTGTTCCCTCGACTGTGGACCCTCTTTCTGATGTACCAAGCAGAGCACTCTTCAATGCTAGCCTGGGACTACAGGGTGGCTTCTCCCATTGATTCTGCCACGCTAAGCTGACTGACGGTAGTGGTGCATTGTGTGCGCAGAGGGATTCCTGAGCTAACAGCAGGTAGACAGACCTTCTGCCCTCACCAACGGGACACCTAAGGCGAATGTCCCAGCCGACTCACAAGGGGGAAAGAAAACCTGGGTGGGGAGCCTTTGGGGAGTTGAGATGCGCAGGTGGGTGAAGAGCTCTTCATACAAGGATGGAGACCGAGAACAGTGCCATCTTTCATTGCTTTCCTTATTTTCTTCGCCCTCACACTATGTAATTAAGATGGAGGGGGAAGATCCCGTAAAAGAGACCCTGCGAGAGGGTTCCCTCCACTTCCTCACTGCTCCCTGAAGCCTGCCCTGCTCTCTCTCCATTTGGGGATTTTCTCACTCGTGCTTAGTTCAATATCACCTTTAAACTCCAGCCATCCATCAAGACCTCCAGAAGCCAAAGCATAAGGAATAAATTTCTGTCCGTGGAATTCCTAACATTATGCGAGCATCCGGGGGAGAGATTTTCTGAGTGTGTATTTTGGGGTGGCAGATGGGAGAACCTGTTTTAAAAATACTTCCTCAAATAACAAATCTTATCTTTTACAAATTGGAAGATCCAAAAAGTTATAAAATCAACCAAATTATTGGAATTTGCACTACTCTGGGGGATACGTATGGATATGTTTTTTTGCATATCAGCATTGAGTTTCAGATTGATTTTGCATGTTGGTTTTCAAATTTACTAATATCATGTGATGAGACCTTATCCTGGTAACATAACACTCTTAAATATGCTTTATTCAGTAGACATTTCACTATGCTAACGTACTAATGCACCTGTTCCTGCCCTACGGCGAAGCAAAGCTACCTTCAGTTTATTTCTATTGTTCTTAATGCTGCAGCAACAAACCTTTATATAAATATTTCTTTGCATCTTCATATAAAGATTTCTTGTGTTTTGAAGTAGAATTTAAGAATCAATATATAAGAACACTTCAAAGATTATCATAATAAATTATCAGTTAATTGTCTAGGAAATCCTTAGAAATCCTAGGCATTGTCCTTCTACTAACCACATGAATCACCTCTTACTGCATCTTCGCATTTCATATTTAAATTTCCATTTTTTTGAATACTGATAATATCAGAGACTGTTAAAGTGTTCATTCACTCTTTGATTTTCCTTTGTAAATCATCTGTTTGTGCCCATTACCTGATTAACTTTCTCTGTTAGCAGGTTCTTATTGATTTAAAGAACTTTTTATATAATACTTTATTTTATATAATTTGGTGTCATTACAAAAAAATGATGGTAGCATATTTTACTTTTAATTTTTATGATGTATGTAGCTTATAATTTTAACTTTAATGTACTCAAATTTGGCGTTCATAATTGCTTAAAAATGTTCACAACTTGCATTAATAAGGCATTTCCTCCACTGTGGCAGGAAGAACAGGAATCATTTTTCTTTAGATTTTGAGAGTGTATTCATCAGTGACTGCCTCTGGTAATTCCTGAAGTCCCAGCAGAGACATGCTTTGGCCAACCCTGCTTAGTCTATGAGTGGAATTTGTCCTTTTAGGATGCATTCAATTGTGCTTACACTAGACAACTAAAGAAGTGGCAAACCATTTCTTCTACATTCTACCCAACTTCTAAAGTTTTTCCTAGAAACGGTTCAAGTGAATCATGTGATGATGTTGATAGCAAGAGAATGGCATTCAAGAGCTCCCTCCTTCTTTCACAGAAGTAGAAATGCTAAGTTTATAGCAGCATGGGTTGAGATGGCACAGTGGTGATACATGAAGTCACATCACCTCTGGGTGGCACTCTGCCTTCCCGGAGGGAGACCCTGAAGCCCATTGAAAGCCCACAGTCAGCAGGTAGCCAGGGTGGACCTGTGCTTTTCTGGCTTGGGACTCACTCCTCCCTCTCTCTGTGCTGAATCCTCTGAAACCACAATCTGTCCACATGCAAGTCCTTGGCCAGGATTCCCTACTGTGGAATCAATCTGAAGGCAAGCAGGAAAGCCCAGTGAGCTGTATACAACCTTCTGGTTGGACTCGGGCACCAAGCAGGACACTCCTTTGTGACGCTCTAAGAATTCTTCAAACTCTTCGTCGCTAATGACGAATCTTTGTGCTTCTCTCAGGGCATCGTCTCCACAGTTCTCGCCCTCAATCAGGAGGCACTGGAACACCTGAAGGGAGGAGAGCCTGTGGGGCAAGGGCCGTCATCCCGCTGGCCCCAGCCCCACCCCTGTCCAAACTCCAGCTCCCAGGCCCGGCCCTCGGAGCTCAGCAGTCCTGGGGAGACCTCACGCTGGGAAAGGAGAGTGGCCCTGGAATTCAGGAATATGATGTTAGACGCACAAACATTCTTCAAATAGAAATTCCTCAAACTGCCTAGAGTATGTTTGATCTAAGTTTATGATCCAATATTTTCAGACTATCATCAATGTTTTTTGAAGAAAACAGGGACTATTAAAAAGCATAAAAAAATAACAACTGTCATCTTCAAGAGAAAACCATTTTAAAAATATTGTTGTTTTGCTGGTTTTTAATATATCCTAAGTACTTTTAAACCAGGTTTGCTTTTCACTTAATACATAAGGACAAATTTTTGAAGTCATTAATACAGTTTTTCATTCTTCTTTTAAGTAAATAAGTGTGTACATGAATGTGTGTGCATAGGTGTTTTTGTGAGTTTGTATGTGTGACCGTGTGTCCAAGTGTGTGTGTTAGTGTGTGTGCTGACTGTGTGAGTGTGCAAGTGTGTGTGAGTTGAGTGTGCACACTGCATTACCCCACCCTGAGCAGTCCTGTCATTTGAGCAGGGAGGTCCCAGGGAAGGCAAGCAACCAGGCAAGGTGTCCCAGGTGGCACAGGGTGACAGAGCTGAAGCAGAACCCGGGGCTAACAGGCATTTGTGGAACAGGTTTCTCTACACGGAATTAATCAATAGCATCTGAATTAATTTGAGTCAGTTAGGGCTAATATCATAAAGCTCTAAAGACGGCCTCTCGGGCTGGGGACATGGCTCAGTCGGTCGCGGGCTGGCCTGGCATGCGCAAGGCCCTGGGTTCAACCCCCAGAAGAAGATGGCCTCTCGCTCTGTGTCCTCCCTCTGGCACACGGTTGCTGAGGGCTGCCGCACCCATGGCCTCGTGGGAAGAGGGCACCCCAGGAAACCAGGGAGCAAAGGGACCAAGCAGGGGCGTCAGCTTCCATCTGCCAACAGCCTTTGAAGATCAGCCTCTCAGTGAGCACAGTTTTCCGGAGGGGGGGGGGGAAGCTCCGCCCTCTGAGAGTCAGGTCTTCAAGGGCAAGAAGTGCCCTTGTAGTGGTCAAATGAGTGGAGTAAAAGTCTGGGAGATAAGAGGAGCCCAAGCAGTGGGGGAAGTCATATGAGAACAATGAGATGGCAGGAGAAGAAAGGAGGGACCAGGACAGAGGGACAGGACAGCCGGCTCCAGGAGGAGCTCTTAGCCTTGGAGGGCAGCCCCCCGGCTGCTGCCTCGGCCTCCCTCCTCCTCACAGTCCCCACTTGTCCTACCCACTGTCTTCCTTTAGCTTTCTCTCACTCCTTCTAGACTGGGGTGCATCAGCCTACTTACGTACTTCACCAAAAGTTCAAGTTCAATGTCGCTATTTACAATTTCTTAAATAGATTTTCTAAAAAAAATATACTTAAAAAAAAAGCTTATACTTGCTTTGTTTGCATACGGAAATGGATTAGGGGAAGATTAAAACTTGAATTTTTAAGTTTTAAGTTTTTAAGTAGCCAATTGCCAGTGTCTGCATGTTGCCAGGGCTCTCTGTGCTAAGCGGGCTTGCGCGTGTGAGCCTCAGGCTCTGAGGTGGGACTAGTCCCAAAGCACAAGTCTTGGGATAAAGGCCTGGTGTTGCTCCCGGTGGGGAAGCCTTGACTTCTAATGCCTTCCGATAACTCAGTGCACACTCAGTGGCATCCGGCTCTGTGGAGAGCATTGCTCCCTGTCAGTCAACTCTGGGTTTTCCAGAGACACACCCCAGCACTGAGCATGACCTTCATCCTCACGGTATCTCAGGAGAACACCATTCCTGGGTTCAGAGGGAGCGTGAAGCACAGCAAGCCGTGGCTGGGAGTCTAGGGAGCCGGGCGAGACCGAGGACCGAGCTGGATGGCCTGGAGCTCTCCGGTGAGGCTCTTTCCAGCTTAAGAGCCGAGCTCAGCCAGGAACAGCAGCAGCACTTACCTTCCAGCGAACAGGGTTCAGGGCTTTAATCTGCTCGTTCATGTCCTCGTCCACGTTGAACCGGTTGATGACCGAGTTGATCTTGAAAGCCACTCTGTAATCGTTGCACCACTTCCTCAGCTTTTGAAGATTCTCCACGTGGTTCTTCTTTCCTTGGCCACGGCCAATAAGGACGTTGACTTCCTCGTCAAAGCTGTCACAGGAAATGGCGAGAATGTCCAAGTAGTCACCTGTGGTAAAATGGTCAGCTAAATTTTTCTGTCCAAGGAAAAGGCGTTCCGGGTCACATCAATCTCTTCATGATACAACATATTTTGTTTGCACCTGGGTTCTAACTTTTTATGTGATACTTTCCTCATACCTATGAAACTCGCTGAGATGTGAACCATACTGGTACTTGTATAGAGCATTCATTAAAAAACCGCACATGTGCCTGGGTGCAGTGATGTACACCTATAATCCAAGCAACTTGGGGGGCCAAGGCAGGAGGATTACAAGTGCCAGGCCAGCCTCAGTAGCTTAGCAGGACACTTTTGCAAAATTAAAACAAGAAGGACTGGAGATATTGTGTCCCTGGGTTCAACCCCCGGTACCTCCCTACGCACAAAGTCTATACACATAATTAATGATGGATATACATATTTGATCATTCTAAAACCCTACTCCCCTACTTGCATGAGCTCCAATTAATATGCTTAAGATTTTTCATTTATTTCTTTATAGAAATCATATAATTTATGAAGCAAGCAGATAGATATTTTGGACGCTTCCACACTTAGCTATGAGAATTATACATTTGCTTTTCTTTTTCTACCACACAAATACAATTGCTTTGAATAAGAGAGAGCATGAAGCACAGCAGTTTTTTGGCCAAGTTCACCAGCTTCTTCCTGACGCATTTTGTACATTTGATTCACCATCTAAATATTCACAGCGACTCTGTGCGCTGTCAGGTACAACCACATTAGATGCTGAGCAAACCCAGATAAAGGGAGGCTGAAGTGAGGGTGTCGGGCCCCTCCCCGTCGAGCAGCTTATTGAGAGCTCAGATAGTGGGTCATTCGGAACCCAGAACACGCTGAGTGTGATTCTGGCATTGAGCTCTCCTCCACTGGGTTCCATGACAGTCTTTTCTACCCTCTCGCTCTTCTGCCCCTGCCTCTGCCTGGGCTGCTCCTGCTCTTCTGGCCTGTGAAGGGCAGGCCTTCTCTGGGCCTGGGCTTCCTCACAGGGGGTTAGACCTGCACTTCCAAGTGACTTCCCAAAGGTGGCACCTTTTTCTTAAATTTGCCTTTGCTTTATGGGAACCAAATGTTCCGTTGCTCCTTCAACAGCAATTCTCTATATTATAAACAAAAAGGGTCATTTTAGCTCCTATTTTAAGGCTCATTTTGTGTTACCCAGAAGTAACAAGCAATTAGCACACGTACGAGCCAGAAACACTCTTTAACACAACTCTAAATGTCCTACAATTTGATCTTGAGTAAATTTGTAATGGGATATCATACTGGAACAAGGCAACTCACTGAGCATGTGGTCTCTAACCATCCAAAAAAAAAAAAAAAATTGAAAACTAAACACACAAAGCCCTGTCGGTTCTATGCAGGCAGCCTCTTCTGGTTGGCTCCCAAATGGGCTTCAGCTGTGCTCTGCCACCCTTCCAACTTCTGCTGATTGCTGTGAAATCCCTCCCTCTTCTCTGGTCATGTCTCTTGGGAAGAGGGATCTATCAGAGTGGATCTCTGCTCAGTCCTTGCATTTTTCTAAGAGAATCAGAAGCTGTGATGGGGTCTTTCCTATGCCCTGCATGTGTGACTGCCACAACATTCACATGTCACCAGTGGATGGTGCAAGAGCCGGAGGCCCACAGCCTGCTGCAGCCATCTGTCAAGACTCCTCAGGACTGTTGAGCAAGATCCAGGGTCTATCTGAGTGCAGGGTTAGGTCTCATAGCGGTATGTTCCCAAGTGACCTGCCCTGTGTGAAAGTCTTGGATCCTAAGGTTCCAATGAGATTTTCTGCATAGAGAATGTCCAAACAAGTCTCTGCACTTCACTGATGGACAGAAAGGACAGCCTCTGTGAGGTCAGATGGGGGTGGACTCAGAACAGTATGTTGGGTGTCTCTGGACTCAACGACACTCACTTTTACACTACCCTTTTACTCTATACCTTTGGTCTCATAAGCCCTGGCTTATGAGTCCTTCCAGAAGATGGACAGACTTGGAGAGGTGGGGACCTGTGGCATAGCCCCCTCGTCCACTCAGCACACAGGCCCATCCCTGGACCTTTAGATCAGAGGTGGACAATTGGAGGGGCCTGAGAGGGATACAGATACATTTTGTTGGTTCCTTGAGCATCTAAAAATATTTCAAATTATTAACTGGCAGATGGAACACAGAGTGCAGATTTTGATTTATGTTTAATAATATAAGCATCTGGCAAGATTTCATATGGTGCAAAAAAAGTCAATTAAAGTTTATAATTGGAGGTCCTTGGCCTCTAAGAAGAGAGCCAGTGCTGCCCAGTCCCCAGTCCTCACCCCTTCCTACTGCGACCTTGCAGGAGATGCTGGGTTCTCCTGTAAACTTCCAAGTGCCTGAGTTTCCATCCCCTTTCCCAGACCCACACCCCAGGATTTGTCGCTGCGAGGCAGGAGTCCTTCTGCCCCTGCAACACTCTCCACAGGGATGGGCAGGTCCAGCCATCCTGGAGGGACAGAGCTGCCCAGGCACACACCAAGAGAAACCCTGTCAACTGGTCTCCAGTCACTGCCTCCTGGACACCTTCCCTGTCTCTCTGGGTCTGTCTGGCTCCCACAGCGCCCTTGCCTTTGTTCCTCCAAACCCACTTCCCCCTGGTGTCACTGCTTTCAGACATTGCCTCGACTCCTCCTTGACTTCCCTCCGCTGAAACTCTGAATCCTCTCAGATGGACCGCACCCGCCCTCACAGCCTTCTCCCCGCATCTTGGGATGGAAATTCAACTGGATATTTCTGGCCAGTACTCCAACAGATGGAAAATGCCAGTTTCCTTCGAATGATTTTAAAGCTCAAATGGCTCAGGAGAGAGAGGGGGGGCGGGGGAGAGGAGAGAGACTGTAAGAATTGTCTCCAAAAATCCCAGTGCTGCCTCAGTGCCAGGCAGTGCTCCATGAACATTATCCATGGGCAAGACTTAATGACAGCCTTCTCTGCCATGTTAGGACCTGGTGATTCTTCATCCTGGCTATGCAGAGGAAGTTCTGACAGCACCAGAAATCAGCCAGTCCACACACGGTGTCTGATGTCATTAGTTCTGGGTGCAGTCCAGTTCCAGCAGAGAGAGTTTACCGCACAGCTGTGTGCTAATTTTCCTCAGTGAGTGGCTAAGTGTGGGTCATAGGTCTGGATACTTGCTAAGTTTGGAAGGTACAGAAGAGTCAGGCTTCCTAACACGCTTAGTTCTCTGACTGGCCACCCTTGTTTACTGAGAGCCCTGCAGAACCAAGACGCCCATCACACCCAGCTGGAAGGGAGATGAGAATAAGCAAGATTTGTTTTTCTTTCCTTCCACTTCCCCTGAAGGCCTGGCCTGAGGCCCAGGATGGGAGGAAACACAGGAACCAACGATATCAGCAGAGATGCCCGAAGTGGCCTCCAGGAGCGCTTACCGTAGTCCCTGAACCACTTCTCCCGGATCAGGCTGCCGTTGCTCACGATGCTCACACTGGGCAGGAGGAGCTCCTGCTTGCAGAATTTTACCAGCTGGCCCAGGTACTCGCCCCGGTCCTGAAGAAAGGGCTCTCCACCAGAGAAGTTTATCTTCTCCATCCCTGCCAAAGGCAGAATGTGAGGTGTCCCACTTCACCAAATCCCACTTTAATTTTTGTTTTATTTTGTGTCTTGTGCTGCTGAGCATCTAACCCAGGGCCTCGTGCAGTGTGGGGAGCACCTGAATACTGAGCTACACCCCCAACCCCATCCACTTTTGTTTTAGTGCAAAGGTCATATTTTCTCCATGTTAAAAAAAAAAAAAAGAAATGAAAATTTCTCATTATCCTCTCCTTTCCTAATTTGTGTTCCTAACACCAACCCCACCTCATCAGAATAACCATGTATTTAATTCAGGGTATAATCAGGGGGAAGAAAATCACTTGAAGATTTTGTTTTTGCTTTGTTTTTCCCTCCTTTAAGCAGATGCCCTTGGATGTTGGGAGTTCTTTACATAGAGGAGCTGACTTGGTTAGAAGCCAACGGGTGCAACGGCGCAACCTGGAGTCTGCAAAGCAGAAACCACCTCCTGAGACATGGGTAGAGCAGGCTGGGAAACAGCTCAACATGCCCCTGACATCCAGGCTCAGAAACTGGTTGTAGTAAGACCTATGAGAGGGCTAGCTGAGGAGGGAAGGTAAAATATTATATTTTAGTAAGATGTCTACTTCCAGGGAGAGCAGAGTCAATGAGATGAATGACAAGAATCCTGCTGAGGAATGACAAGAACTTGAGCTAGGTCACTCTGAGAAGGACAAGGTGATGGGTCTTTACTTGCAAGATCAGCTGCAGATAACCAGCCGACGAGGTGGAGCAAAGCAGGTCAGGGCCTGTCAAGTGCCGGTCATATGATCTCGTCCCCATAAAGCACAGAATCAGCAGCACCAACCAGGGACACCCCCTGTGGGGAGCGTGCTGGCCGTGGCCATTCTGCACCTAGGGTTCTGCTTTGCGAATCCACCTGCTGTGCACTTAGGCTGTGTGTGACTTGGGGCTTGTCTGCAAACATTCCATTAGAATGTTCAAAAGAAGACTTTGCAAAGTAGCCAGCGCAGGGGGCGTTCTAGGAAGGACAGGAGGGAGAAGAGCAGGCTTGGAGTGGGAGACGTGGCGCTCGGACTCCACTGCTGAGGCTGCTCTGAGGTGCTGGAACCATATAAAGGTGTGGATGTCCAGTAAGCAGCGCTCAAGAGCAAGGCCTCCGACATGTGCTGGAAATAATTGTTATAAGTTTCCTATTAAGAGCCCATACACGATCCCAGATAGAAGGCTCAGATGTTGCTGTTCTAACATCCCATATTTCGTGTTTGTTTTCAACTTTCCTCATTAAATGTTTCTGGAAAAAAATGAATTCCTTAGTGCCTTGGACAAACTCTGAAAGTAGCATCACCCTCCCGACCTCCGTCTAAATGCTGGGGGAAAGGGGCCTGCCGTTGGCACAGACCTCGGCTGACAGGAGGGGTGGGTGTGCCCACCAACCACCTGGCCAGGACACCTCGGGGCTCAGGAAGACCAGGCATCTGCCCGCATTCCCGGCCCTTGCACCTGGGACGGCGTGTCTGTGGTGGCTGGGAGCCCTCTCGCCAGGGTGGCTGCCCCCGGCCGGATTGGCCCCCTGGGGTGGATGGAGCATTTTGACTTCTTTCTGGGCCTGGGACTCACCGGCTTCCTTGAGCAGGAACAGCCCCCTCTTGGCCTCCTCCAGGGGCAGCACGAAGGACGTCTTGGCCGTGTGGAAGCAGAAGCCACATCTGTAGTTGCACTGGCGCGTGAAGTGGTAGTTGACGCTCGTGGGGGTGATGGGCAGGTCGCCGTCCGCCTCCTCCTCCTGTCTCCCCTCAGCTCTCTCTCTGACCCGCTGCTGTCCCTTCCCTGTACCTGGCCACCAGAAGGCTGCCCTCAGCCAGTACAGCAGTGGGGCCAGGCCCCTCCAGAGCGAGTGGAGCAGGGGCTGCCTGAAGGCGCCGAGCAGGCGCGCAGCCAGAGCGGAGGGCAGCAGCATCCTCATGGTGGCCACGGAGTGTGGGAGGCCACGGCTCAGTTATATGAAGGTGGAAAGGGCCCGCCTCTGAGCATCCTGTCACAGCAGAGGGACACGCCCCCTCTGACTA
The DNA here is from genome assembly GCF_001458135.2 of Marmota marmota marmota. Classification (NCBI taxonomy): domain Eukaryota; kingdom Metazoa; phylum Chordata; class Mammalia; order Rodentia; family Sciuridae; genus Marmota; species Marmota marmota. Next base: position 56,551,678 of record NW_025999977.1, read on the forward strand.
ACTCCCAGCTGAGTTAGTTTCGATTTTCCTCTTCATGAAAAGGAAAGTTGGAACCGGGCCAAGACCCAGGCTCCGGTCAGCAGGCTGCCTTCCTACCTCGCCCTGTGCTCAGCACCTGAGCAGGTGCTTCAGAGACGTGGTGCCCATCAGTCGTGTCTCTATGCCTCCAAGACACACAGCTACCTCTGTATGCTGGGCTGCTCCCACTCAGGCCGAGCAGCCTTAACCTAAAGGGAGGGGACTGGAAATGCTCCAGATTGGGGACTTGTTTGAATTGGGGAGTATTTGCATATACCTAGTGAGATATTTTGAGGATGGGACCCAAGTCTCCTTATGAAATTCATCCATGTTTCTATGCACCTTGCACACATCCCCAGAGGGGGGCTTACACAACATTTAAATAGCTTTGTGCTAGAAATACATCTTCAGGAGGCAAACTCTCCACCGTGGTGTCTTGTCAGTGCAGGGTTTCCAGTTAAGTGCATTTTGGATTTGGATTTTCAGATGCTTAGACAGTATAACTGTGTGACGATGACAGCCTTCAGAGGCAGGTGCTCAGGGTGAGTATGTCATGATAGTCAAAGAGAACTACCTTAAGACCCCCTGCTGGGCATTTCTCCAAAGGAACGGAAATTAGGGCATAGAAGAGACATCTTCACATCCATGCTCACTGTAGCATTGTCTGTGACAGCCAAGATCTGGAGGCAAATGAAGGGTCCATCTGCAGATGGATGGGTGGGGACACGGAGTACCCCCACACAATGGAATCCTACGACTCTGCCTTCAAAAAGAAGAAAAATCTGTCAAGTCTAACTGCATGGATGAACCTGGAGGACATGGCGCTAAGTGAAATAAGCCAGCAAAGACAGACACATGCTGCATGAGCTCTCTGATGTGGGGAATGTAAGTATTTACGCTCCCAGAAGCAGACAGTAGAAGGGTGGTTCTCAGGGACAGAGGAATAGAGGCAATGAGAAGATGAAGGTCAGAGTTAGAGAGGAGGAGGGAGTTCCAGAGATCCAGTGCACAACACGAGGACCCAGCTCATGGCCATGTGTCATTACTGTTGAAAGCACATAATGGAAAGACCACTTGATCAGGGGAGGATGGCTCTGCAGGGACTTCAGTCACCCAACCTACTTGTTGTGACAGGGTTAACATGTAGACTTGTGTTCCTGAACTTTTAAACTATTTCTAATAGACATTCCCAGCTAGGAAAATAGGATGTTTTTCTAACCTGCTTCCTAATTGGGGAAAATCACAGTGGCTTGTAATTTCTTTGTTTTTATAGTTTTCTCAGGAAGAATTGTGATCACCCTTCTTCTTTATGGTCAGGGTGGTGTTGATCATGTGTCTTCAAGTGTTCCTCAGCTGAGCAAAGTTGGAACAGGCCAGTGGCTGGGCTTCAGGAGCCAGCTGTGTGACACCGTCATCTGATCGACCACACAATCACACACACTGCACACACGTCGACACCTCTCTGCCAAGGTGTAGATGCTACTTAATGCTCCTCCGTTGGAATACCCCTGAGAACTGGATGTGCTCTGTTAGGGTTAGCTATTGTTTGTCTGAATGGAAATAGAAACAGCTCATTTTCCTGAACAGAGAAACTGAAAGCAAATTCTGCAAAACAAGAAGCACGTGTTTAACGATTGCCAATTATGCAACCATGGATGTGGTCCAAGACTTTGAAATCGGGGCAAAAGCTATTTGAAACTTTTACACCATGGTCTGGCTCAATTGAGAAAGGCATTTTGCTAGATTAAATATGTACGAATAAATGAAAATCAGATCAATTATAGTTATAATACAAAGGATAAAACACAAGCTTTTTGAAACAAAACCTGTTAAAGAACTGAATCCTACCTCAGCCAATATCACAAAATTTTGAGTAGATTTCTTAACTTGCCTGATCTTGTTGGTCATCTGGGAGAAAAGAATGTCTAACTCACACAGGCATTTTAAATATTAAGTGACATAATGTCGACATAGCCCAGTTGATTACTCATCTACTGTGATAAGGATTTGGAATGCCATTCCTGCACCTGTCTTGTGGTGCACATACGCAGGCCCCTATGCTGGGCCTGACCGACCACTCAATGGAATCCAGGAGTGGAATCCGTTGCTAAGACACATGAGTGTTCCCTGGAAGTGCAGACCTCCAGTTTTCCAAAGTGATCAGCTATCAGAACCGTTCAAGGGTTCTGTTGCTCCACATCTTGCTGACTGCTATCATTGCTAAGTTGTTTTGTTTTGTTTAATTTTAGTCATGGAGATGTTGTGATGACTCAAGGGAGTTTTAGTTTCCAGTTTCCTGATGACTGATGTTGTTAAGCATCCTTTTATACATTTGTTAAGCCAGTTGGATGCTCTCTTTTTTTGTGATGCGCCTGTTCAAATTCCTTACCCCCTAAATGAATGGGGTGCACATCATCAATCCTGATATTTGTATAAGATGATCCTGAAAAGTTGGTATGGCAAGGTTTGTTGCTTATCCTCTGCACCCAGAATCTCCAATCATTAACAGAAAGACCCTCTAGAGGGTCCTATTTCCAGGGTGTGGGCAGGGATGGCTCACAGCTCTGGGCTTCCATAGAAGTAATCAACAAATGAGTACCTGGTTCTATGTGGTTCACTTTCTTCACAGGTAGTTACATGAACTTCATTTCTTATAGAAAACCCAACTCCACAACACAGTATAAGGATATCCTTCAAGTTGGAAATCCACAGATGCATAAGGAAAAAAAAAAAAAAAACAGATGCTCTGAGCAGCAGAGGCTTCATCTGCTCCTGGCTGGGAAATGACTTAAATTCTCAGTGCTTTCTACCCCGTCCATGAGCTTCCTGCAGGGGACTCAAGCTGAGGAATCATCACTCCTTCCTGGATCTGCTTTGTGAATTCTCATTTTCTGAGCTCCACATTTTATTTTGTGATATGCAAATTTGTTGATGTAGAGTTGTCTGAAGTGGGGTTTCTCTCTTCAGAATCCCTTTCCATTTGTGGTTCCCAACACTAACCCTAACCCTAACCCCTAACCCTAACTCGAACACCTAACCCTAACCCTAACCCTAACCCCTAACCCTAACCCTAATCCTAACCCCTAATCCTAACCCTAACCCCTAACCCTAACCCCTAATCCTAACTCTAACCCCTAACCCTAACCCTAACCCTAAACCCTAACCCTAACCCCTAATCCTAACCCTAACCTAAACCCTAAACCCTAACACTAACCTCTAACATTAACCCTAACCCCTAACCCTGACCCTAACCCCTAACCCTAACCCTAAACCCTAAGCCCTAACCCTAACCCTCCACTGTATCCTTATCACTCTGATTTTCATTTCCTTTTCCCCACTTGAGAAAACTACCCAAAGCATACCTATTTAAGCAGCGTTTCAAAAATCTAGGCTTCTTTTTGGGGTTTTATTATTTATTAGTTGCTGCATTTATGTATGTTACAACTCTCTGTGCTTGTTTCCCCCATGAGCAGAATGGTTAGAGTAGTTTTCTTTTTCCTTTTGTAATTCTGTAAATGTTGAAGCCTATAGTTTTTCCTAGGAATACAGCTGTTCTATTCATTCCTTCAAAGCCACCTCTTTGAAGAGCCTTCCCAGCCTCCAGATCCGCTTCAATAGCTTTCTAACTGGCAAGTTTATTCAATCTAAACATTCGGCTGGCACTATCAGAGACTCTGTCCTAGGACTTTAAAATTGGTGCTCAAAAATATGAACAATATTTCTTTTTGAGTAAAGATATTGTATCTTCAATCTCTAACACATATTTAATATGCACGGATCTCATCTACTTTAGTGTCATTGAAGTACTACATCTCCTCATAGGACAGAAACAGGTGCAAATGAATATAAAAACTTACAATAGGATGGTTCATTTAGCAAACTATGTGCCGGCTTGTATTTCTGTTGGATTCTCAGAGACGAGCTCACCATCTTTGTGCTTATCCCAAGGTGCTCAGGGAGTAAACAAGACTGGCAAGTGAGCTGTGACCTTGCGAGGTCCTCAGATACACGCCGAGGTGAGGAGAGGCTACCAACCCAGCATTTGGAGAAGTTAGGTGTTAGAGTCTGTAAACAAGTCAAAATAACACCTGGCATTTTGCCAGGGGAATGTTAGAGTTCGTAAACAAGTCTGGATGGTGCCTGGCAAAATGCCAGAGGGAGTGGTTTGAGAAGTAACAAAAACAAGCCATTAAGTGTGGAAATTTTTTATTGGTTGACTGATGTATCTAGTTTATGCTAATTAGATAAGCTGTGTGGAATGTATAAATACTGCTCCTGTCCTGCAATAAACGGCTCCTACTCCTGCTGTATCAACGTACACAAGTTATTCGTCACCCTCCGCTTATTTTGCCCAGCCAGCCGGGCTGCGGCAGATGGTGGCCCGTTATGGGGAGCCCCGGGACACTCGGGGGTAAGTGACGAAAAAAAGCTGCCCGTCCATAGATAGGACGGGGGCAATCTGCTCGTCCCTAGGCAGATAGGGCGAGAGGAAAAATGGCCATTTCGAGAAAATGGAGAAGATTGATACAGTATGTTTGTGTCTTGTTTTGTCTTGAAATGTTGTATTGTCTTTGTGATAAAAATATGGAAGGGGTGAGAAGTAAATTACTAAGGGAAGAAGGCACCCCAGTGGAACCAAGAATAGTTAGGACATGTGTTAATAAGAGCCCAGGAACTCTAGTCAGAAAGAAAAAGAAAGTTCAGAAGAAGAAGGATTATCAGAAAAAAAGTTGCAGCAAAAGGCTATTACTAAATACTTTTCGTTACCGGAGGGTGCATGAAGCGGAGAGGCGGCTACCGAGTGTGCAAGCCGGTCACAGCGCAGCAAGGATTTTCCAAGAGGCAGCGGCGACTGGCCCTTCCCCGCCTCCTGGCCGGGGAGCTGGCTCTTCCACTGCGACGAGCCCAAATCTAGACCTGACCTGGAGGCACAGTCTCGCAGGCTCTTGCTCCCTGTGCCCCAGTAGCAGTTTGAGTCCGGGACACTCCCCAGGGGCCATCTGGGGCTGCCCAGGACACTATAGCCGGCAAAAGACGCTACTGGTGTCCCTGATGTTTGGTCATTTTCAATGCCAATAACTAAGCTACAATGGTTCTCCCACACCTGGAAGCTAATGAGTAATGAGCACTATTAATGCTTATTTCAAATGCAAAAAAACCTTGAGATAATGTACTAAATTGTTCAGAAGGTTGTTTTCTTAGTTAAATGCTACAGGATTTTCTTTAGCCATCCGGAGTTCCTGCCTTCATCCCAGTGCTGGTAAAGACCAAGGTGGAAGAATTTCTAGTGTTGCTGAAAACCAGACGAGACTTCAGATCAAGCTAGTTGCCTGCAAAACTTACCTGGACTGTGATTTAAGCTAGCTGCCTGCAGAACTTACCTTGACTGTGATTTACCGGGACTGTGAGTTAATCTATTGAGACACTGCTTTACCTGGACTGAGACAACAAACTGTAATCTATAACAAATTGTAACTCGGTATCTTTGCTAACAGTGTCATTGCTGGTATAATTTTTCCAAGGGCTTCTTGCATGGAGCCATCAATTGGCTTGGTATTGTGGCATTTTGTATCCTCCCTTTCTGTTTGTAGCAGGTTATTTATGGTGTTTCTGTAAAAACCACTATGGTCGTTATTTAAATTAAACAAAAGGGGGAAATGTTAGAGTCTGTAAACAAGTCAAAATAACACCTGGCATTTTGCCAGGGGAATGTTAGAGTTCGTAAACAAGTCTGGATGGTGCCTGGCAAAATGCCAGAGGGAGTGGTTTGAGAAGTAACAAAAACAAGCCATTAAGTGTGGAAATTCTTTATTGGTTGACTGATGTATCTAGTTTATGCTAATTAGATAAGCTGTGTGGAATGTATAAATACTGCTCCTGTCCTGCAATAAACGGCTCCTACTCCTGCTGTATCAACATACACAAGTTATTCGTCACCCCCCGGTTATTTTGCTGCAGCCGGACTCCGGCAGTTAGGAGGTGTACTATGCTCCTGCCCAATTCCTCGGAATGTGGCTGCATGTAGAGACAGGGCTTTAATGAGGGGGTTAAGTTAGAGATGAGAACATTATGGTGGCCCTAAACAACTGAGTTCTCATCAGGATAGGAAATCAGAGGGCCATCTGCAGGCTCAGAGAGGCCCTGGGGAAACAACCCCTGCTGGCACCTTGGTCTGACTTCTGGCGGCCTGAGCTTTGAGGAAAGAAACTTTCTCTTGGTCTAGGAGCCCCATCTGGGTCTCCGTATGGCAGCCGCAGTATACCAATGTGCTAAGAGGGGCCTGGCTGGGAATGGCCCAGCCAGCCTGTGGGAAGACCTTGCAACTAGGCTTGCAGGAAGACCCTGGTTTCAGGCCTTATCACAGATGAAAACGTCACTGCACACTGTGTGCAAAAAACATCTTGCTCAGAAGCAAGAACAACACTTCTCAGAGAGCTTCCTCCACCCTCCACTCCTCATTGTTCTTAGCCTACTCACTCACACATCAACCACACTACTACAAGATCTTAGATTGGGTCAAAAGAAACGTTTTTTCAGCATAAAACATATCCCAGGTGTTGATCCAATTTGATAGAGACATGAATTCAGAAAATTAAGAATCTCAGCTAAGAAATTAGGGAATTTGATTGTTTTTAGTTCATCTAATATTTTCTCTTTGTCTCAATTCTAAATTTTTGAGATTTTCCTTTGAGAAATTAAAGATTTTTTCATCTATTTCTTCTTCTTCATCTTCTTCTTCTTTTTTTAAATCTGTGCATTTTGATGTAGGCTTCACTTACCTTAATGCAGGAAACTTTAATTTGGTGTACCAAAAGCAATGCTGAGGTGTCAATCTGAGTGACAATCTGGGCAACATTCCGGTTTTCAAGTCAGCTAAAGGGGCAGAGAATTCCAAAGCAAGCACGTGAGGTGCACTCACTGTTGGGGTAGAGAAAAAACCTCTCCGCAGGACTGCTGGGTAGAGATGCATGCTCTGCTTGGGGGCTCAGAGTAATGGAAGAGGCTGAGCATCCACAGGGTCTCCAAAGTCAGGCCTAGGTCAGGAGTCTGCAGTGCTCACGGGCAGTGAAGAGCCAGGGAGGAGCTTCCCCAGGGAGGAGGCCTCTCTGCCGCGGTCTCTAGTGTGCATCCCCTGATGTCAGGATGAAGAGATAAGCCTGGGAGGACAGGGAGATGGGCCCCTGGGCAGCTTCCAGGGCAGGAGAGCACAAAGGGCACCTGCAGATATTTGTTAAGAAACTTACAAAAGGGCTGTTTTAAAATCAGGACTATGTGACTGGAGAGTTCCATGTCTCTCCAAAGAAGGGAAAGTGCCTGATTGGTATTTTGATTGGACTAAAGGCTGCATGAACACCTCCTGACACTCAGTGCCTTGCCCGGGATTGGGCAGGGGGCTGGCTTCCTTAAACCTATCCATCTATATAAACCCCTAGATAGTAGCCACTCTTTGATATCTCTCTTGGGACTCCTCCACTTTGAGAGCTCTGCTTTCTATTACTCTAATAAATCCTGTCACTTTACTCTCAAACTTGTGTCCGTGGAATTTATTCAGCAAGTTCATGAATCAAAGAACCCAACACCATGCTCCATGCTCCATACTTTGGGGCTCCTCTAGTATCTACAAAGGGTGAGTAAAATGGGACAATGGCTTTTCAGGGAGCCCTACGCTCTATTCAAATGTGTAATCCTCTCTCTGACACACACAAAAAAACAGGTATCTGTCAGTCACTTAGCAAGTAGCAGAGCTGCTGGTCTCCAAGACCCAGATGACAGTCTTGCTGAACAGGCAAGGCCAATCCCACTTCACCCAGGCATTGGAAATGTCGGTCCCGACTTGCTTCAGTTTCTTTCCTGTGGGAGGAAGTTGGTGCGGGGGACAGAGGAAGGTCTGAGACACTGAATGGGGTGACTCCCCATGCTTCCTGAAGGTCTCTTGTCCCAAGTCTGACCCGATGGCCTTCGGAGGAACCAAATTTCAACCACAATCTTTCTGTTTCTGACTTTACCCAATGATGGTCGCCCCCTCACCTAAAGAACCTTGGATCCTGAGATGAAGTCATGTCTGATCTGAGGTCCTTGGGAAAGAGATGAGCTGTTAATCCCCAGAGTGTGAGCTCCAGTCTCTCCCGTCTCTGTAGGAACACCTCTTCTCCATGTATGCCCTGGGGTGCAGGCTCCTCCCCCTGCTCTCTCCATCCAACCAACCCTGATTCTCTCTTCTCTCTCTCTCTCTCTCTCTCTCTCTCACACACACACCCCCTTTCTCTCAAGTGCCCAAATAAAGTCTCCAGGGACCTCCAGGCTTTTGAATGCTTTCTGGGAGTCAAACCCCAAGTCTGTCCATGGTGCCCACGTCTTAAACAGGGGCCCACTGTAGGAGATGACCAAGCACAGCTCCGTCACTTTAAATTCCCTCCTCTCATCTTTCACAAGCATTTTTTTTTTTCCCTGTCCTCCCCTCACCCGGCAGGAAAAAGACCAGAGGTCTGTCCCTCTTAATTAAAATAAACTACCACTTATCTCTTCTAGTTCAGGGAGCCAAATCATTTGCTTTCTGATCACCCAGAGCACTAATAGGCCTCCATCTTACTTCAAATTGAGAAACATAGTATGATACCATGATCCTGTAAGTATGAGGACCCAAAGGAACACCCCAAAGTGTCAGCATGCCTTGCTGCCCTCCTGGGACCCCCACAACCTGAGGTGTCATAAATCCGCTCTTCCTAGTAAAACCTTTACCATTAATGACTCTGGCCTTGCTCAGACTTCTTGAATCTTGCTCAACAGGACGACGACGATCCATGCCAGCCAGGGTCCCTGATGGCACAGACATGTGAAGCAGAGGAGTACACCCTACTGTAGGCTGTTTTTATCATTGGGCACCACAATTGGAAATTTGAGAGTGTCAGGAGGCCAGTAAAGGCCCCTGGGTCTTTGGCATGTGGCAAACAAAGACCTATCCATGCATCCTTTCAGGTAAGGCAGCAATAAATCCATCAGGACATGGGAGTTAGAGAGGTGGGATTGCTGACCAACAGAAGCCCATTAAGGAGATGCCCTCATGAGAGTGAGTAGATTCTCTGGCATGGGCACCTGAGTTCTGTTTTCTCATGTTCAGATGGGAGCTTCAATCTCCACAGTAACACTAGGTTCACTGCTAGTCTACAGACTGGGAACCTGGGACACGTTTGACCCACAGATGCTCAAGAATAAGCACATCATTTTCTTCTGCTGTCAAGCATGGCCTCAATTCAAAACCTCCATAGAGAATCATGGCCATCAGGGAAAAATATAAATTTTAATACCACCCTGCAGTTTAGCTTGCTTTGTAAAAAGGGAGGAGAGTGGCCCAAGGTTCCCTATGTGCAAGCCTTATTTTCCCTAAGGGAAAAACCAAAATTGTGCCAACAATGTAGATTAAACTTAGCTGTGATTGCTGTCCTACTGGGAGAAGCCCATGCTCAGGAAGAAATATGAAAAAAATCCCCCAAATCTACATTTCCTGTCATATCTGTCAATAGCTCACATGACCCGCCCCGCCCATATCAAAAGTTATCAAGAAATTAGTATCCTCCATTCTGAGCAAGGCCCAGTTTTTCCCCAAAAAGTTTTTGACCAATAATAGGCTCAGCAGAGACAGACCAGGATTTATTACAAGATAAGAAAGTCATCTAAGGGTTTCATGGTCTCCCAGGTTCACAAGTCACACAAGTAAAGGTGGATAAATCTGGAGGCTTGCACCTTCTTCGTGGTCACCCATGAAAGAGGAAAGAATACCCAGGGGCACTCTAATCACAACTGAGACAAGGGATGACACAGGAGAGGATGGTAAGGCCCTAAGTCCGGTACCCCAGCAGTCTCTGGCATCTTGGAGACAGAGTCTCATCCTAGGTCCTGACCATGCTAAGGCAGCGGTTAAATCCTGCAGGTCACGGTAAGAGGGGCAGGAACTGCTGACTGCTACTGGCTCAAATTAGGGAGATGTCCCTTAGCCAAAAAGACAGTTTTCTTGGGAGAGATGCCCATCTTTCACTGAGGTGAGAGCCTGGGCCTCAAAAAATAACCCATGTCACTAGCTTGCATTTTGAAACATTGGGATAAATTTGATCCTCAAACACACACAGATGCACAAATAGAAAAACACCTGATAATTCTCTGCACCCAAGCCTGGCCTGACTACCCACCACTGTTGGGGGGATGCCTCTGAAGGAGAACGTACATTTTAACACCATCTTACAGCTAGGCCACTTTTACAAAAGGAAAAATGGTTGTAAGTGCCCCGTGGATACACTTTTTGTCTCTCATGCTCAAAACAGCAGCTTTCCTTTCTCCTTAGCTGCCTGCCTGATACCTGTCTACAATGTAACCCCCAATGAATAACTGTCGGAATCACTCTGAAATCAGAGAAGGGAACAGAGTCACTTTTAAATCCAAGCTGCTATAGAACACAGGACTGTTCTCTCTTTTCTTGCAATCTGGGATTCAGCTCTTTCAATAAGTTCCTTCCCAAATGACTTTCTCTTCTGTCCAGCTAAGCACAGAAAAAAAAGAAAAGATCCCATAGGTGCAAGGTTTCTTTTTCTTTAAAATCTTTTTTTGAGATTTCATGGGCTTCCAAATTCTTTAAATATCTGGCCTGACTAAAATCTGATCCCCAAGTGCTCTCTGGTCAGATACGCATGGCCCTGTGCTCCTTTAATAGAGTAATTATGGCCATGCCATTTTTTTCAGTCTTTTCATATTCTAAACTCAATTTTTTTCTGGTGAAGTCACCTTTGGTCCTGCACCAATTAGTCTGGTTTTGTCCAACCGGAGTTTCTAGTCCTGTTTTGTTGTTTTTATTCAGAGGCCAGGTTTTCAGGGGTTAACTCTCAAACATGCTGGAAAAGAAAACAGACCTTCTCCTTTAATGAGTACTAAGCAGGAAAAAGAAACAGTGGTAGTGGTTGGAATGACAGCCAAAAAGACAGCTTTCTTGGGAGAGGTGCCCATTTTTCATTGAGGTGAGAGCCTTGGCCTCAAAAATAGCACATGCCACTAGCTTGCATTTTGAAACATTGGGATAAATTTGCCCCATGATGGACGAGTGGCCACCTGGACCTCGGATTTTAGCATTTGCCTTGGATGACAGAATCTGTCTCTAATCTCCCCAACTGTACAGGGCTGCCCTTTATCTGAGTCATATTCCAAGAATCTGTTGTTGACTCTATTTTAATTTCTAAAGGGTTAAATCTGACAGTCTGTATAATTAAACATCTGTAACTTGTTTGTTTTCTACATGTGAGAATCTAATGCGTGGCAAAGGGCTATAAAATCTTTGCTTCTTGTTGATTTTTATGTATATGTGTGTATACCTGTGTATTCTATGTTGTGTCTACATGTGTGCTCGTGTATATGTATCATGTTTTTGGTACCACAATATAAATGAGCGCTCACAAAAAAAATCCAAATGCCTTTCAGGTCACGTGACTTAAACTGTTTAAAAAGATAAGAGCAAAATGTCTTTAAAATTTCTAATGTACACATTTTTTTAAGTGGTCAGCCAATTAAGAAAACATTAGTATCTATAAAATGTTTAACATCCATTGCTTTTAAGGATTTTTCTTGGACAGCAATAACTTAGTTAAAATGTTAATTTGATTTGTCTGATTCATTAGTTTTCATGGTTGACATAATGTTAACAACTAGAATGAATGAATTAGATTTAACATAAATGGTACTAATATTCATAAATGTTTGTTAAAAGAGATATTTGACCAATTTATGAAGTTAAAATTTTCAAGCATCAAATGCTAAATTTAAATTTAAGTACTCTTCTCTTCTTACATTCCATAAGACAACATAGTTTAGGTTTATTAAATGTGCTTTTATAAATCATTGATAAATGGTAAGTCAATTTAAGATGGCTTTGTTTCTGGGTCTTCACTAAAAACAAGACAATTAAAGGTTAAAATTCTACTTATGTGTATTGCTGTATATGCAAGGAACAAAAAAACCTAAGCTAGTTTTGATAAACAAACAACAACAACAAACTACAAGAAAAGTAAATTGTATTTCATGTCACTAAAAAATGTAACTTTATACACATTCATAAATTTTTAAGGACTGTTCAAACTATAAATTTAAAAAGTTAACTAGGATAAAATACATAAGGAAGTTACAGAGACAAAAGTGGATTTTCTTAATAAGGAAAAAATGTTTTCAAAAGAGAAAGTACCTGGCATGGTAAAGTAATATTTTTTGTTCTAAAGTTCAAAATAAAAAGGAGTCAGGACAAAGCTAAGAATGTAAACAAGTTCTAGAGTGTCTAGGTAAGTTACAAAAGGAAAGTTACTTAAGGAGATTTCTAAAAGTCAACTTTGAATGTACCAATATAAACATCTAAGTATGCTCAAAATTTATAAGATTTTCTTAAAACATTGATCTGGACTTGTTTCAAGATAACTTCAAGATAATTTTGTTATCAAGATAACTTCTGTGTCTCTTAGTTTTTATTATTTAAGAAAATTAAGCCCTAACGAAATTAGGGTTCATACTGATTTCAAAGTTTTTTTTTTTTCAATGATTGTTTTATAGCTCTATTTAAATAAACCAACTGTTATCTTAGAATATTACAATAGAGTTGACACCCTAAATTTGTGTGACTAGAGATAGATATGTATACAAATGAAAAAAAGAAATGTTTTTCTGAGCTTTGTCTAAGTGTTACATAAAAGCTTATAAAATGAAAGCTACTTATGTTTAATCCAGGTATGGTAACCAATGAAGGTTCTCTTTTATACTTTATATCTGACATAAAGGGACACACTGCCAGGGTTAAAAAACCTAGCTTACATCTGTTTGTTGAAACTATGTAAATGTTTCATTGTCATATAAATGAGATGCATTTAACATCAGATAATAGTCTATTTCTGATACCTCATCTGAGTTAAGGCTCTGCCTCTCACTTTACTCTATGTTAGGATGCCTCCAAAGTAGGCCAGAATTAAGCTCATTTAAAGTTATGTTCAAAAGACAGATTTTGATTATAAAGATTACTGTGATCTCAAAATAAACAAGGGATATAATACAAAACTAATGAAAGGTTTAGGTGAATTTTAAAATGTATTTAAGGTTGTAAGAAAGTTATAAAAATAACAAAGTTTGTAAAGGATTTTCTATGTTATGAGTTTAAAAATTAATAAATCTTTGCAGAGGTTAAATAGACATTAAATATACTTTAGTGATATAATTGAAGCTATGTATCTTGATTCAAAGGTATTGTACAAACTAAATCCTCATACATCTTTGTAAGTGTTGCCTATTAGTATTTTATAAAATTACTATTTCTAACATAACCACCTGAGCTAACTTAAGACTATAAACCATCAACCATAGGAGAGATAGTACATAATGCTGACCTTTACTACTAATACTGACCCAAAGTAATTAAAAAGGTAGCTGTAAAATTATAGACATTAAAGTTAAAACTCAGTATTCCTACTTCAAAATGGTGAACCCAACCTACTGGATGTTGAAAACCCAAACCTGGAGACAAAATCAAGGGCTGAGAAAAAGCAGCCAATATTTTGACCTTGCCCTCTAAGGTCAGCTGAAACTCAGGGAATAATGGGACGTCTCTAAGGACTCTAGTGAGTCACTCGGCCTCCAGATCAGGGGGATTGTGGAGAAACCTAGAAAACAGGAAGCCACCCAGTGCACATTCTGCAAAGAGGAGGGTCACTGGAAAGGGAAAAGTCATTGATGCTTCTGAGGGAAGCCCCATGTGGGCAGCGAGACCTGATCCATCCTGGCAGATGCATGAATGATAGAGGAGACCTTTCTTAGAGTGGTCCCTGACTTTTAATGGAAGATAAGAGCAGTCAAATTCTTTACCAACTTGGTCTTGAACACCTGGCAGGAAAGTGTAACCAAAATACAGTCAGACAGGGACACTTAGAAAGGCAATAGCTTTTGAATGTAACTGGGGATGTACACTTGTGTCAGTCCTCCCAAGAGTAAGTGAAACTGGGAAGCTATAAAGAGAGGGTCTTACATCAGAGTGTCTGATAACTGCTAGTTGTAAGTCAGTCTGAGACCTATGAACGTCCCTAACCTCCTAGGTAGGTAAGCTCAATTTGGTTTTCACTGGCATGGTTATTTAGCTCTGGGTTGGTCTAAAAGATGTAATGTGGCACACGAAAGCCCTAGCTGACTTTACCAAGAGAGTCCTAAGTTGCACAGCTAACAGGACCCTTCTGCTGACACAGAGGTAAGGCCAAGGAGAAAACTACTTTATAAAAATCCAATGGCCTTCCACAGCTCCAGGGGAAACCTGGGCCATTATTAAAGTTAAAAGTTGGACATGTGTTTTTAGCAACTTTGCTGATATTTCTGAAGCCTTAAATGGCCTCCACTCACAAGTATAAAGGACACTACAGGCCACACCTTAGACTCTAACAAGTTACTATCTTCATGGTCTTCAGAGACTGGCTGTAACACTAATTGTTTACAGAAAATAATACTTTGCCATCTTTTTATTGTTGTTCCAGCCCGATCCTTACCCTATGTCCAGTCACCTGCCAACTGCTGCCATGGACCCCTGTACTGCCCTGATGCAGAGTGTATTAAGCTGCAGATTCTATTAAGTTCCAGATGGTCATGGAGATGCTACCCACCATGGAAGTACCACCTGACTTCACAGGGACCCATTAGAGAGGCCTCTGTAGCGGGACCCTGACTGACGCTCCCCTTTCAACATCCCTCTTCAGCCTGAAGCACGTGAGAGCAGTCATTGCCCAAATTCCAGAGAGAGAGAATGACGTCAGTGGGAAGAGATAAGCCCGGGAGGACAGGGAGATGGGCCCCTGGGCAGCTTCCAGGGCAGGAGAGCACAAAGGGCACCTGCAGATGTTTGCTAAGGAAATTACAAAAGGGCTGTTTTAAAATCAGGACCATGTGACTGGAGAGTTCCATGTCTCTCCAAAGAAGGGAAAATGCCTGATTGATATTTTGATTGGACTAATGGCTGCATGAACACCTCCTGACACTCAGGGCCTTGCCCGGGATTGGGCAGGGGGCTGGCTTCCTTAAACCTATCCATCTACATAACCCCCTGGACGGTAGCCCCTCTTTCCTATCCTTCTTTTGCCCCCCCCCACCCCCCACTTAGAAGTTCTCCTTTCTATTATTCTAATAAATCCTGTTACTTTGCTCTCACTCTTGTGTCCATGGATTTTATTTTTCAGATTCATGAGATGAAGACCCCAACCCCACGCTCGGCCCTGCACGCCTAGCCCCACACGCTGGGCATAAGAAACCAAGGAGGAGTTGGGGGAGGGGGCTGGGGGCCGCCTGTCACCTCCAGGTCCGGGCGCGGCTCCGGTGCTGATTTGCCCCCAGCCTAAGGGCTGGATTAGGGTTGAGAGGGACGTCCCCTGTAGAGGCTGCCGCCTCCGGGAACTGCCCTGCGCAGGCAGCAACG
>NW_025999977.1:56567174-56613182 GCF_001458135.2 Marmota marmota marmota
CGGGGCCCGAGTCCAAGCGGCTCGGGTGCACCAGAACCTGCAGCGCCAGCTGCGTAATGACCCCTTCCAGCGGTGCCAGCTGCACAGGCTGCTCTGCTACTGCCCAGGCAGCCAGGCCCAAGGCATGCAGCACGGCTTCCTGCTGCGCGACCCCTGTGACTGCCTGGACACCCGGCGCGCTCTGCTAGAACTGCTGGGCAGAGTCCAGGAGGCTGAGCGTCCGCACCTGGGAGAGTTTGAGGCCGACTCGCAAGGTGTACTGTGGCAGCGAGTCTGGGTACTGCAGGAGAGTGGGCAGCTGCAGGTGGGCTGCGCACGCGTCCTACCCACCTTAGAGCCCCCGCTGCATCCAGTGGTGCCCCACCTCCTCAGCTCGGTGGTCTTCCGGGACCTGGACACTGCCAGGGCTATTTTAGAGACGGTAAGATTTTTTTTTTTCCCTTCAGGATGGCATCTGGATCCTCCACACCAGAACTGGACCAAGCAGTTTGCTGTCCAGCAGGCTGACCTGTAATGAACTTCCTTCCCTCCTTAGTTTGTTTATTCCTGTTCACAGATCAGTTAGTGGAGACATCCTGTATGCCAGGCTCTGCGTTAGGCACTGGCTCTTTCGAGATTCTTATCTGAAGGAACTTCCAAGCTGACACAGAACATATCCTAACACCAAGCAATGCCATGCTTGCTGTGGTGCATACAGAAAGTATCCCAGCAGGAGTGGAGAGGGGCTAGGAACCGGAGGATAATGACAGCGAGGTAATTTTCCTTGGTAGTGGCTGCCATTCAGGGATCTTGGGGTGTAGAGGAAAGGACACCAGTTTGGAGTGTAAGAAACTTAGGCATAAATAGCCTTCCTCCTCAGTAGCTGTGGGCCTTGTACCCTCACTCCACCTGTGTGTTTCCTCCTTTCCTCCACACCCGTTTGTCTTTCAGGGTTCTTGTCAATGATTAAGGAAACAGGTGAGTCACAGCTTCATTGAAAGAGACTGAAGACTGACCACAGGTGGGATCTGGGGCATGCAGACTGGCCCACTGACCTGTGATTCATCAGCCTTATGTGACAGGGTTGCAGAGTGGGTAAGAGTGCAAAGTCATTCACCTGGGGTTGAGTTCAATCTCTGGCATTTATAGGTGCTTTCAATAAGTTTCTCCAGTGCTCTTTGCCTCAGTCACCTTGGTTCACAAGACGAGAGTAATCCTAGTACCACTCTTACAAAGTTATCTTAGAGATTGGCTAGCTTCATATTGTGAAGCACTTGGAAGATCTCCTTTTCCAATAAGCACAGAAATAAGTAGGGTCTGGGCCTCGTGTGGAGGTGTGGTGAGCATGGGATAGAGCACTGCACAGCTAAGGACTTAGAATTCTCAGGCAGACACTGCTCTGCCAGCCTTGCAATTTTCACAGCTCCCTGAGCTGTTAGGACAGGACAGAAACACACTGCTCATTTACCAACTTGCCACCCTCTGTTCCAGGAGGGGCCTGTGGTTCCACTCTGACTGAGTTATACTGCCCTGTAAGTATGGGTCTTGACCAATGCAGGATGTGTGTGATCCAGAGAATCGAGCCTTTTTAAGCCTCAGTTACCCATTACAAAACTATGGTGGCCAGCCTGTCCCAGCTTCAGGATACCAGGAGTTTCATATGCCTGGTGTGGCCCTTGGTTTAATGTAGGCCTAGTCTTGGGCAACTACAAAAACCCCAGTGCTTGCTGCTGATGGATACCCATTGTATTGCAGTGTACGTCCTCTATTCCGGAAGCCCAGGCAGTTCTTGATGTGGTTGACAAGTGCCCAAGGCAGGTCCAAAGAGGAAAGTTCCCAGTCATTGCCATCGAAGGACTGGATGCCACTGGTAAGAGACTTTGTAGTTACAGACAATGGCATTCACTGTTCAGTTGTGGAAAAAAAGAAGTTCTTCTGAAACAGAACTTCATACAGAGCCTTGATCTGGCTGTACTGTACAGCAGGTGCTGGACTAGGCAGGCCATAAGGCTGGCCTCCCCAGGGGACACCATGCGGACAGGGCAAGTTCTGACAACAAGGCTAGTCAGGGGACAGGTGCAGGGAAGGCGCTCCAGAAAGAGAAGTGGCCTGGACACTGGTGCACAGACGTGACCCGCATGGTGTGCCCAGGAACCCCAGGCAGTTCAGAGGACAATCTTGGGAAAAATGTGGAAGAACAAGGAAATGGAGGAGGAAAAGCCTTCTGAGCTGCACAGATCTCACGACTCGTGTCTGCAGTGAGACTCGGATGCCCAAGGGGAAGAAGTGTGGCTTCTGGGGCAGACAGGGGTGGAGAAGAGGAGGCTGAGCTTGTAGAACACTAGCACCCGTGGGGCCTGGCATGAGGACCAGCTTCAGGATACCAGGAGTGTCATATGCCTGGTGTGGCCCTTCCTTGTCAACTTAAGGGCACACACTTATCCTAATAGCATCACAGTAGTGTCCAGTGGGGCCCTGTGTCATGACCAAATGGACTGTGGTGCAGGTGGAGGGCTGGCTTTGACTGTCCTGGTTCCCTCTGAGTGATCCGGAGGAGAAGCAGTGGCTTTGGACTTCTGATGGCCATCTGTCACTCGTTGGGTGTGCCCGCTCTGCTGGATCCAGTCCCAGTTATGCGGGAGTCACACAAAATCTCAACAGCATCAGTCCTGCAGCCAGTGCAGGCTCTGCTCATTTGTTTTATACTTAAAGCTAATTTAGATTCTGTGGGGTTAAAAAAGGTCCAAATATTTAACATCAGCACTCACGTGCGTGCATGAAAAACTCATGAGCAGAGAGCGCCTTGGGGAGACAAGGAGGGTTCTCTTGTCACCAGTGCATTCTGGGTCCAGGCCCATCAGCAGGGTGTTTGGGTAATTTGCTACTTTTCTCTAGTACCAGTTTGCTCCTCTATAAGGTGATTAATCAACACCTATTTTGTAGGGTCCTTGGGAAAATTAGATGCATACTGTGTGTCGAGCTCACAGCTCCTAAAGACACTGACAAATGCTAGGGTTCATCTTATCAACCCAAGAGAAAAATACAATAAAATAAAAGAAATAAACAGTTTGTAATAAATTTTTGAAAACTTAAGTGGAGAGAGAAGAGTGGGGAGGGAGAGAAAAGATGGCTAAGCGTTAGGAGCGCAGAGAAGCCAGCCAACAGTGTCCTGGAGTGGATGACTTTCTTATCCGCACCCATGCTGAGCTCAGCACTGCAGCCAAGGCTTAAGGGATGGGTCCAGGGCAGAGGCTGATGTGAGTACACACCTGCAGCTGTGCAAAGGGGATCAGAAAGAGGCTGAGCAGGGCTGTAACTTTGAGGAAGAACCAAAGTCTAAATCCAGATAGAGCAGCTCCAACGGCCAAGCCCAGGGAGCCACGGCAGGAAGAGTGATAGAGTCAGCGTTGGAACTGGAAGGGGCTTGAGGACGTGGCAGCAGGGGGTGAAGAAGTGAGAAGGGAGGTGGGACCAGGAGAGGCACTGGGGATGCCACATGTGTTCCTCAGCTTCTCTCCATTGTGACCAAAATACCCGGCACACACAATTTCGGGAGAGGTGATTTGTTTTGGCTCATGGCTTCAGAGGCTTTGGTCCATGGTCGGTTGGGTCCATTGCTCTTGGCCAGAGATGAGGCAGAAAGAGCATCATGGTGGCAGAAGGAAAGCTGTTCAGCTCCTGGGAGCTGGGCAATGGAGGGAGAGAGAGACTGAGAGTGAGAGCAAGATGAGAGAGAGAGAGAGAGAGAGAGAGAAGACAGACTGACCCAAGGGCAAGATTCAGCCCCTCAGGGCATGCTCTCAGTGGTCTACTTCCTCTGCCCCTGCCTCACCTCCTAATAGTCCATTCCAATTATTCACCCATCAAATGATGTAGGCAGAGCCCCAGGTCCAAACCTTTCCTAAAAGCCCCACTTCCTAACACTGCTGCACGGGGAAGAGGCCTCAAACGCAGGGAACTGTGGGGGACTTCCCAGGTCCAGACCACAGCACTGTGCCTGGGTCATTCCTCAAGACAGGTCAGATGTGGGTGGCAGGGGTGAAGAGAAGCACGGGCCAGGAATAAAGGAGCACGTGAAAGGAGCTCTGGTATCAGGAGCCTGCAGACCCAAGTTCATCATTAATTCATAAAAATGAAGATCATTTTTTTTCCTTCCAGATATTCTAATGCCAAGCAGAGGAATCCTAAGTTCCTCTCAGCCTGCAACTTTATATAAAATACCCTAGTGTGAGATAGCCTCCTTTCAATGACAGATTGAAATAATTATTTTGCTTCTTGATGTTAATGTGAACCTTGTGATACTACAGGGGCTGTGTCAAAAATGTGATGTCTTTTGTTTGTGACTTGCAGGTAAGACCACGGTGACCCAGGCAGTCTCCAAGTCTCTCAGGGCTGTCCTCTTACACTCACCACCCTCTTGCATTGGCCAATGGAGGAAAACCTTTGATGATGAACCAACTATTATTAAAAGAGCATTTTACTCTTTGGGCAATTACATTGTGGCTTCTGAAATAGCTAAGGCATCTGCCAAGTCTCCTGTGATCGTAGACAGGTGTGTATAAAGCTTCCTTGAATCAGGCATTTTCTCCCCGACATGTGTGGGGTGTGGTGGGGAACATGCAACACCCTATTGTGTTAATCAAGTGAAAATTGTGTTAAGATTATAATAGCAACCGTGTCTGTCATTTATTAATTGCTTATACCAGTCATGGCATTTGGCACAGAACTTGCATACATTTTAGTGACATCTGGATCAGTAACTTGGGTAGAAAGATATCAGATGTTATCCCCAATTAACTGATTAGAAACAGACCCTAGAAAGGTTGAATAACTGGCCAGTGAATGAGAAGTCTGGGCTTCGCCTCTCTGTGCTTTTAGTGGTTCATTTGTTCATTGACTGATTCAACAAAGATTTATTGGACACCTAACGTGTGCTAAAGACTTCTTAGACCAAAAGATTTAGGGTAAATGAGATCGTCAGTACACTGCTTCTGTGGAGCAAAGTGACAAGTTGCAGAAGACAGTGACCACGTGGGCAGAAATGTGAGGTGATCTCAGAGAACGTAAATATGAGGAAGAGGGTAAATCAAGGTAACATGACACTGAAAACCTCCAAACTCCCCAGTAGGTATGGCGCAGAGGGCCTGCCTCAGAAGGCATCTCTCAACAGTGATCAAAAAGAGTCAGGTGTGAAATTTCCAGGGGTGCAGAATGATCATGTAAGCCAGAGGCTGACATATTCAGGGATCAAAGGGAGGCCCGTGTGCTGAAACACAGCCTGTGAGGCCGGCTTTCTGGAAGGACAGAAGGAAAATGTGGGGCAGGTCACGGGGAAGTGTGAATTTTATTCTTAGTGGGGAATTATCTGAAGAATTTAGATATGGGAGTGGCATGAACTGATATTTTAAAGTTTGTACATATAAATAATAGCTTTAAAATGCAGTAAAAATGGACAAAAGCTATATAGCAAGGGGTACTGAGTTTAACAATGTCTCAACACGGAGTATAGAAATTGCAACCACACTAAGATGCCATTTTGCTCCCAGGAGTTTGGTAAAGACCTGGGTTGGAGAAGACACAGATCCATGGGAACTCATGTGTGGGGCTGACCAGAGATGGACACTGGTGTTGTCCCGTGCAGAACAGGTTGAGGAGATGTAGCAGAGGGGAAGGTTGCTGCCATTCACTGGAGGAACACTCTCCAGAGTTTATTTCAGCATCATTTATACTATCAAAAAGTTTGAAAAGCCAAAAGCCCACCAATATAGAAAGGAAAATACTGGCATATTTGTAAAATGGAATATCATGTGGCAATATACACAAGGGTAATGCATCACTGTGCACAGATTACAAAACCATAATGTTAAATGCAAAAAAAAAATCACATTGCAGAAATATGCTCAGCAGAATGCATGTGAAATAATACTGTAGAGTATGGAGAGATGAAGGAATGTTGAGCACTGAATTTAAGAGAGCCATATTCCTATGTGCAGAGAGAAATGTGGTTGCCAATGTGTCTAGAAGGGCTTCATTTGTGATGTATTATTTCTTTACATTACTCAAGTATTCATTTTACTGCTTTCTGTGCAATTTTAGTTGTTTTTGAATCTAAGCAATTTCATTTAAGCAATTCAATACGTATTAAGAAGGGCATTAATAATAAATGTAAATCCCAAGGAATTTCAGGAAGTGAGCCTATCAAATAACCTGAACCCTGGGTTATGGTTTAGCTATTTGGTGTCCCCCCCAAAAGTTTGTGCGTAAGACAATGCAAGAAAGTTTTGAGGTGAACTGATTGGGTTATGAGACCCTTAACTTAATCATTGCATTATCCCCTGATGGGGATTAATTGGGTAGTGACTGTAGGCAGTGGGGGTATGATTGAAGAAAGTGGTCCCCAAGGGCTTGCCTTTGGGGTATATTTTTTACCTGGTGAGCAAGACTCTCTCTCTACCTCCTGGTGCAGAGACTGACCATTCCCAAGGAATAGAGTTAGCCAACTACAGACTGAGACCTCTGAAACCATGATTCTCAGATAAAGTTTGCCTCCTCTAAAACTGTCCTGGTCACAGCAGTGAAAAAGCTGACTAAAACACCTGGTCAAGAATGGGAGCCTTGCTGCACCCCATAAATCTGCTCCTTCTCCACCTGAACATGGTCCATTCTCCTGCCCAGTAGTAGCCACTCTCCCGATAGCATCTACCACATATTGTTTTTTTCTGTTCTTGAACTGCCTATGAATGCAACGCTACGTCAAATGCTATTTGCATTCAGTTTTTTTTTCACACCACCTTGTGTTTGTGAGGTCTCCGTCTGGTAATGAACTTTCACACACCTTTGCTGCAATGTACATGCGATTCTGATGCATAGGTTTCCGGGAGAGGAACGGCAGGGGCATGGCGTTGAGGTGTATTCAGCTTTCGTAGGTATGGAACAAAGTTTCTAGAGTGGTGGAAACAACTTACAGCCTCATCTTGTCCCACAGGAGGGTCTGAGCCCTCCCTTGGGAGCCCCCCTCACCCACAGTTAGTACAGCCTGACTCTGCTCTAGCCTTTCTGCTGGTTCATGTTGGGAAGCTGGTAGTTACAGCCGCTTTGCTGCACCAGGGAAGAGACTTCCTACTCCTTTCTTGAAATGATATCTTTCTCTGTGCTTTTTGGTATATTGGAAATATTTCATAAAGAGATCACCCAGATGGTTTTTAAGAATAAAGGATGTGGTGGTACCATGAGGATGAGAGGGAAACGGCAAGTTTAGCCTGAAACTGTGGCTTCTCGTCTCAGCTACGGTGGCAGCTTGGGGTATTACTTTGGTGGTGGGGGATGGTGGGCTGGGTGGGGTTGGGTGGGGGTGTTTTAATTGTTTCCAAGTTGGCAAGTATGAGGAATGCTAGAAGAAATGGCAAAAGCTGTGGAGTCTTGTTCCTCTTTGGGACACTTACCTGGGCGACACCTTTGCCTCATTGCCAACTTGCCCAGTGTTAGCATATCTACAGTCATTCCCTGGTATGAATTCCCTGGGGGAAGACTAAAATTTTCCTGCAGACCATGACTTCAGGTGGGGCATATTTTCCTTGGTGCCCTGGGTGCTGAATCAATACCTGCAGTGGAGGCAGGTACTCATGCCCTCCGTCTCTTGGTTTGCTGATCTGTCAAAGCGGTATATTATACGCCCTCCCCTGCCTGCCCTCAAGGCCCGTGATGCATAGCAGTGAGTTGATTCATGAGCAGGGTCTCTGACACTAGCAAATCACTCTAAAAATAGACAGCATGATTCTAAAGCCATGTGTGATGTATTGGCCAAGGGTTCTGGGTTTGTGCTTCCCCTGATGGTGGGATCCAGAACGCCAAATAGTGCAAAGAGTGGAGGTGATGTCCAGGGGCATGATTATTTTAAAAGCACAGCAGGGCTGTCAGCGAGAGAACTCTATAGAAAACAGGCTTTAATTCCATTTCTCTGCTTTGTGTCCCTGGCTTGTCTGCAATTTAGTTCTTGTCAGAGGAAAAGCAAAAAGCAGTTCTCTGTTGTCTGAGTGGGTTTGTCCATGTTTAAATATTCTGAAATCAATTTTTTAGGTAGCACCTTCCTCTGGCTGGATGATGTGTGGGTAGAGGTTGCTCAAGACTTCTATGGTAAAGGAGTCTTGTTGAATTATCAGCCTTTGTCTTCATACTGAGCATTTCACTCAGAGAACACGGAGTGTGCAGATGCCTGTGGTAGTCTGGGCGACAAGACCTGTCTGCTTGCCTGGCACTGACGGGCAGTCAGATGCCTGGAGGCTCGGGGTCCAGCCCAGGGTTCCCTGGATGGGCACGTTCAGTGTGAATAGCACAGGAGACCTGACTGTCCAGAGTTTGCCCAAGACACAGCACTCGACTAAAATGAAAGGCCCACAGGTCTGTTCTATTGGCCCTCACCCCAGCACAGTACCAGCACCCTGTGGGCAAGCCCCGTGCAGTAGCCTCCGCTCACGGCAGGGGACAGTGGTAATCGAGTAAGGGCAACCTCACGGAGAGCCCACTCATCATTGCTCTTGTTTTCAAACTGTTTTGTGATTTTTGATAGAACTCAGTTTTACTTACCTTGCTGCATCACCCTGGGGGCCCGCAGGCCAGCCCTGGGTTCCTTGTGCTGACCAGCTGATCCCTGGGCGCTACTTGACATCTGGCGGGTTCAGGAACTCACGGCTGCTTTTCTTCTCAGGTTCTGGCACAGCACAGCCACCTATGGCATAGCCACTGAGTTGAGTGGGGGTCTGCAGCACCTGCCTCCTGCCCACCACCCCGTATACCAGTGGCCAGGGGACCTGCTCAAGCCTGACCTTGTCCTGCTGCTCACCATGAGTCCTGAGGAGAGGGCACAGAGGCTGCGGGACCGGGGCCTGGAGCAGACCAGAGAAGAGGCTGAACTTGAGGCCAACAGCGTATTTCGTCAGAAGTAGGTGTCCCTGGGGCAAGGCAAGTGGTGGGCATCCCTGCAAGGACTGAGCCAGAATTGGCACTGGCTTTAGGCGCATGGAGAAAGTGACTGTGTCTCGTGTTTCCAAAGTAGAGGCAGTGCCCTGAGCTGCATCAGGCCCCGTGGGCAGGCCCCGTACCGTGGGGCTACAGCTAAAAGTCCACTGACTGGAGATCAGACCATGCCGCTTGTCCTGGCTGTGCCAGGAACAGCACCAGCCTGGGTAAGACAGTGAGGTGTCCGTGCCTCGGTTTCCCAGTCTGGATATGATGGGCATAGCGCAGAGTGCCTACCCTGCGTCAGGCGGTTTACCTACATCTGGGTGCAGTTCTCCCACAGCCTCCCTCGAGAGGCCACATCTGCCTTATGTTAACAGTTTACAAAACCAAGGCTCAAAGGATTAAATGATTTGTCTACATTTCCGTACTATTAAGTAGTAAAACTGGGATTAGAGTCAAGATCTTTGTGCCTTCAAAGACAGTGTTTGTTTTGATCAGAGGGTTATGAGCACCGCGGCGAAGAGTCCAGACAGGCCTGCGGCATCACGGTCAAGTGTGGCTCCGTCTCCAGCCCTGGTTCTGGAGGCGAAAACCAAAGTAGCTTAAACAGATGAACAGTGATGTCATTGTCATCACACAGTAGTGTCACCCTACAGAGAATAAAAATAACTGTGCTGCATGTGAAGCTATCATGCCCAGCAATTTGCATTTATACAAATTCCATTAAGCCTCTTTACAAACTCCTGACAGAGGTATTATTTCAGCACTTATCACACAAATGACCCGGCCAGAACAGGGGATGTGACAGGCTGATGTAGCTAGTAGGTGGCATAGCAGATGCTCCAGCTCCAGGCCCCGTCTTAACCACTGTGCCACAGAGCCTGTGATAAACAGACACTGGCCACGTAGGCACCTCGCTGCAGCTGACCGGAAAGGAGAGATGATAGGGGACCCTGGCAGGAGCTGTGCCCTCCACTCAAGTGCTGGAAGAGTTAAGTTCAGGCAGCGACTGTGCAGAGGACTCTGGCCCCTGTGAAGATCTTCCAGGGAACAGACTGGGAGAAATTGGCCATTGGCCTCTTTGAGCTTTGGTTTCTTTTTCTGCAGAACAGTGATAAAGATGGTTCCTCCCCTTAGGCTACTTTGCGTATTAAATGAGAAGAACTGGGCAGAATGCTAATGTTTGGCAGATGATAAGTAGTCAATAAATGCTAGCTGTTAGACATTATTGCTAAGTTGTCATTTATTAAGCAAAATGCATTTACCGTTATCTGTGGGCAAAAGCTAGCGGCTCAGGGGAGCTGGGAGGTGAATGAGGAGGCACTTGGCCTCATGTGGTTATTATCATGGTACAGAGTCTCTCTGCAGGGAGAGCTGTGCCAGGAACCAGGCTGATGCTTCCTTCTGCCTGTCCCCAGGGTGGAGGTGTCCTACCGACGGATGGAGAATCCCGGCTGCCTCGAGGTTGACGCCAGCCCCTCAAGAGAGAAGGTCCTGCAGACCGTTTTGGGCCTGATCCGAAACACTTTTCAGGACTTGTAGGTCTCTGGTCAGGTGCCCCATCTCAGCAGAGTAGGTGTCGGCCTGGTAGATCCAGGGCTGCGCTTGACAGGCAGCTCCCACTTCACGTTGCCCAGGTATATTGTGTGACAGAAAACGGGAGACTGGGCATTTTATTTGACTCCAGCCGTTTATTTGCCTGAAGGCCCTGACAAGCTTGTGCCTGGTGGGGCTCCACAGGGACTGGCGATTTCCTTCTGCCATGTTCTCAGAACATGTTTTCAACTCCGTCACTGTCAAACTTCTCCAAGATGGATCTTATCCAGAAAGTATCAGGTGTGCAGAAGCCACCAGGAAGCTCTTCACAGCAGCAGCAGAGAGCCCAGCAGCCCCTTCTGACGAACACCTATGTCCCTACAACCTCACCTGTCATGACTTTCAGGTCTGGAGGCACTACGTCTCCGTCAGCCATGCCTTTCCACACAACACACCGGTTCACGGCCATTCCTACAGAGCTGTTTGTGCTGGGGGACATTCGCAGAGCAGGCAGCAACCTTGTGCCTGAGGCTCCGAGCCCCTTGGATAGAACCCTGGGTTCACACTCAGCGTTGAACAGGAAGGTGATGAGCCAAGCTGCTCTCGCTGCAGACACTCCAGCCTTCTGTGCGTTCCTTGTTTCCATCCCCTTCCCTTCCTTTGAAATATGGCTCTGAATGTAATGAGCAGTCTGCAAGGAGCTGGTTGCCTTTCACTTAGCCAATCCAGCAATTTATTTATATTGATGTTTACATTATGTGTTTCCTCAGTGTAGGAGCTATGAGTCACTAATTAAAATTGGAGTCAAGAAGCTAAATGCAATGTTTGTTGTGTATTTTCATTACACAAATTTAATTTATCTTTCCCAGTGAGCACAGTGCATCCTGGAATGGGTTTTCTTAGTAAATTATCTTGCACTTGAATGTCTTGTGATTGCACATGGAATCAGCTTTGAGATCTGCTTGGCTACAAGACAGTAGCTGAGGAAAGGGGGACTTAATAGCTCTGTGGCCTTGGCTGAGTCACGGAACATCAATAGTCTGTGTTACTTGATCTGAAGAGGGACAGACATTTTTGGTCAGAAAGAGATGCTTGAACCAGATGAGGACCTAAAATTCCTTCCAGTTCTAAGGTAGAAGAATTTGAAAATTATTTCATCCTGTCTACGATTTCTTAAGAAAACTTTACCCCCAAATAATTAAATGTAAGGCCTTACCAGTTTTATCATATGGCATCTTTAATTATAATCCAGTTTAGTAGCAACATCATGCTATTTTTCAAATGAACTATAGATAATCTATACACAGTGTATTTATTCAAATAGATTATACAATTGGTTTCAATTGAAAATATTCTTAAAGCTGATGAATAGAATTAGTGCTCTTTGCAGTGTAATATCCAACTATATTTTGATTTTATTTACTTTAAACATTTCAAAAGTTTTTGCTGGAAACCTAGAAAAACAATTACCTAATGCTTTGTTTATATCTCTTGCAAATGAATAAAATTGCTATGGTTTTCTCAGCTGTGCTGTGGTCATGGGTGCATTTGTCCAAAAAGGTACCCACGGTTTCCCTCCAAATGCTGTGTAGCTCTTGAGATCAAGGAAATTGGATGGCGTGTGTTGGTAGTGACATGGAATTTGTGATCAAGGGGCTTCCAGATGAGAGGTGAGTGATCATATTATTTTAAACACTATTTCTTCATTATAAATAGTAAAAGAATTTTTTATTATGCGTTCTTTGATGATTTCTTTTAGATAAGACAGCACCTCCTGTCCCCAAACTGATGACAAGTAATCGTTTGCCTGGCTCTGCTCCCTGCGAGTGGGGCACTGCTCCCATTCTCCTGATAGGACATATGTTGTCCCCAACATCAATTCTCCCTTCCCTCCATAGTAGCAGAATTTTAGGAGGGTCTGTGGTGGCTGAGAGGGCAGAGCACCTTCCCTTTCAGCTCGATGAGGTCAGCTGGCTAGGTTCTTGCCGGGAGCAGAAGGACAGAGATATGGCAGGATGGGGCCCTTTAATTTAACTTATCCTGCTGGCTCTATTCAGGGGTGGTAGTGAGCCCTGTAGAGACCAGGGGTTGAGGAGGACACTGCAGAGAGGTGAAGCTGCATGTCTGCGCTGCCACCCAGCCTGGCCCACCTTGGGCTTCTATGTGGGACGAGCATGCTCCTGCCTGCTACCAGCCATTCTTGGGGTGGTGCTGCAGTCCGGCTGCAGCAAAATAATGGGGGGCGGGGGTGACGAGCAACTTGTGTACATTGATACAGCAGGAGTGGGAGCCGTTTATTGTAGGACCGGAGGGGTATATATACATTACACACAGCTTATCTTAATTAACATAAACTAGATACAGCAGTCAACCAATAAGGAATCTCCACACTTAATGGCTCGCTGGCGCCACCTCACAAACCACTCCCTCTGCAAAATGCCAGGTGCCATCTTGACTTGTTTACAGACCTTTACAGGGTGGGTTTCTGACCCACACAGGTGCATCTACGTCCTTTCATCTTTTGCAACAAGAACCTGGAACAAGCCCACTAACATATGGGACTGTTTTAAAAAAGCCATGAGATATTCAATGCTCTTGTCCAAGAACAATAATGATATCAATCAATCATACACAGTTATTGTTGGATTGGCTCCTGTGAGCTTACTTCATGGGTCTTGTGGATTTTCCTTCCCCTGTGTCTGTGAATGGAGAGCCAGGAGAGAAGGAACCATGACCCTTGGCTGTGTAAAGGCCATTGTGCCCAGTACTGTGGCTGGCACAAAGTTAGCAGTCAGTTCTGTGTCCTGGACAGAGCGACCTAGAGAATTAGAACATGCTACGGAGTGCTAATTGTGTGGCTCAAACAATATGGCAAGGACTGCTTAAAAACTCTTTTGAAATCAAGAGCCACATCCCAGGCCTCTTTTTGTCTCTCACACGTACAAGGAATTCGAACATTTTGGGTCAATTCAATAGTCCCCAACTCTGTGCCTTAGAGTTAGCTGCACAAGTTTTTACAAGACTGATACCAGGACTCCACACAACACCTAGGTCACGTGTCTGGCTGTGGTGTGTGGATGTGGGTATGTGGATGTGGGTGCGTGTGTTGGGGGTGCTCGAGTCCAGAAAGGGAGCCATGTGTTGAGGTGGCAGAACAAGTTCACCAGTCAGGACGGCTACGGCTCTCCCTGACGCTTCATGGGAGACAGACACCCTCCTGACTTGTTTAGAGCCTCATGATCCAGAGCTGTCTCTCTCATCCCTTATTGTACAGAAAATCTAATGTGCTCATTTACTGTGTTACCTTATTTGGAAATAAGGTTTTGCTATGTATTCAAGTTAAGGTGAGTCCTACTAGATTAAAGTGAGCCCTAAGCTATCATGACTAGTGTCCTTGAAATAAGGAAGGATGAGCCAGAGACACAGCAAGGACCATCCCGAGGAAGGGGCACAGGTGGTAAGGACATGGCTGAAAGTCAGCACCACCAGATGACAACCTCCTATAAAGTGGAGAGGCAAGGAAGGGCCCTACCCATAGTCTCCGAGGAAGCACATCCCTACTCACACCTGGATTTTGAACTTCCAGTTTTCAGAACTATTAGAGGGTAATTTCTGTTGTTTTAACTTACTCAGTTTGGGGCACTTTTTCATGGTAGAACTAGGAAGCTGCAGTCACATGCCACATAACAATGTTTTGGTTAATAACGGTGGTCCTCTAAGGGAGGGCGGCCTAGTGACATGGTACCACTTTAGTTGTGAGTGCACTCTGTGATGTTCATACAGTGAGGAAACCAGCTAGTGGTCATTGTTCAGAATGTAACCCGTCCCTAAGCCATTCCTGAAGGTGACCCAATAGCTAAAATACTGAAACAAAAATATCAAGAGAAAACCTTGGAGGCAGCTGGAGAAAAACCACTGGCTATGAATATGTATATGGTGACAAAGAACCCTAGAAACTATGGAGGAGACAGTGGAGAAGATCTCCCAATTTCTGAGAGGAAAAGATATCCAACTAGAGTCCTATGTCCAGTAAAAATGACCTACAGAAATGATGGTGAGGTCAAGGCATTTTTAGAGAAAAAGAGAAAATCAAGGCAGTTACCCACATATAATGTTCTCTACTAAAGTGGATGCTATGGTATATTATAAGCATGACCATCTGATTCACCAAAATACCTTAGATTTTGAGCCCCACTTTTGAGTTGCTGAAATAGATATCTGCTATGGACTGAGAATGTGTATCCTCCCAAAACTCATATGCAGAAGCCCTCTTAGAAACTGTAGCTAGAGACTAGGTCTTCAGGAGGAAGCTGGGTTACAGCGGGTCCTAAGTGAGGCTCTGTTCCCATCAGCTTAGGGCCTGGGTAAGGACAGCCCTGGCCTGTACCCACGCACACGCTTTCCTCTCCCTCCCTCTCCCCTCTGCATGAACAGGAGGTCTTGTGGGCACATGGTGAGATGGTCACTGTCGTCTCAGAACTAAGAGATGAAGCCCCATGAGAAATGGTACCTAGCTGGCACCTTGGTCCTGGGCCTTCCATGTCTGTGGAAGCGGCTCAGCCTGGGGTGTTTTGTTCTGGCAGCCTTCAGTGACTCATCCAGTGTCTTTTATTTAAAACAACTTCTTCCTTAGTGCAGCAGTTATTTTTGTTAGTGAATGGGAAACTCAACTAGTCTCATCCTTTACTTGTGGAAAAGCAGGCTGGGCTGGCTCCGGAAGGCCTGGTCTTCCACACTGAAGGTCCACTCGGATACAGTACTTTCCCTCCACCTTCTAGGAGAAACTGTGAAACATCTTAAAAATGTTTAGACTCTGGGATCATTTTGGAATGTACATCAAGAAAAGAATCAGTAGTACATATGAGATGTTTTATTCCACATGTATCACATCTTCAAATAATTAGGTTTATGTATAGGTACAATCTATTTTATATATTTAATTTTAATATATACTGGTTAAATATGTCAGGCTAAATTCTTTTGATAGAATGCTAAGCACCTAAGTATCCAAAAATGCCTTCTCAGTTGTAACCAGCGATTTTATTGCTTCTTCTTTATTTAAAAATTTTCCATATTTTATACAATAATATGGAGAAACTGAAATGGCAGGTTTATGGCTATATAAATGGCATTCAAAGAACTTCAGACCTTTAAAATGTATGATTTGATCTATTTTGACACAGGTACAGTCTCACAACAGCCTTGGTGGAGTCAAGACAGGCTGCCCCATCTCCCCAGGAAAGCCCGTGGGCTCTCTGTACCACCCTAAGCCTCCCTGATCTTTGCAACCTCAGGGCAAAGTGGGGTCAATTTCATGGTAGATTCATTTGTGTTTTCTGGGGTTTTCTGTAAATGGAATTGTCTAATATGTGCTCTTTGCTCTTTTTTTTTTTTTTAACATGACTTCCACCAAATATCAGCACAGGCATTTTGAGATCCATCCATGTTTGTGAATTGATAATCCATTTTTTTTTTCTGTGTAATGTTCCATTTCTAGGACTTATCACCATTAACCTGTTACTGGGCATTTGGGTTGGATCCACATTTTAATTGTTGCAGATAAATCCACTTTGGACACTGTGTACATTTATGTTTTCATCTAGCAATTTATCCTCTGAGTGTCTTTCTTTAACATTTGCTGGTGATGAATTCATTCAGTTCTTTTATATATATGAAAAGCCTGTGTTTTCCCTTAGGTTTTAAAAGGTATTTTCACTTGGCTTAAAATTATAGGTTCCATGACTTTTTGTGGTAGTAGTGGCCGTTATTGTTTTTGATACTTCATGTCAGTTGCTATGTAATAGTAGGGTTCATTTTGGATATGATGTACAAGCATGGGAGTTTCCTGAGTGCCTACAT
The DNA here is from genome assembly GCF_001458135.2 of Marmota marmota marmota. Lineage (NCBI taxonomy): Eukaryota > Metazoa > Chordata > Mammalia > Rodentia > Sciuridae > Marmota > Marmota marmota. The sequence goes on from NW_025999977.1 coordinate 56,583,507, forward strand.
AAAGGTATGGTTCAATGTCGTCTCACTTTCATGGTCTGATGGGAAATCTGCTGTCGTCCTTGTCTTTGTTCCTCAGTACATAACCTGTTTTATGTATCTGGTTGCTTTCTGTTTATTACTGGTTTGAATAATTTGATTAAGATGCTCCTTGGCTTAATTCATTTATGTATTTGTGTTTTGTTCTTTCTGTTCAGTAGGCTTATAGTTCTCATTAATTTTTTTGGAAATTTTTTCTTTCATTTTTCAGATTTTTTTGGGGGGGGGTGGTTCACCCTTTCATTTATTTCCTTCTTGGGGATACATTGCTTAAAAATCTCCTACAGCTCACTGATATTGTTTTCATTAGAACACTATACTCTTTTGCCCTGTGTTTCTTTTTGATAGATTTCATTGCCACGTCTCCATGTTCTTTGGCAGCTTCTCACCTGAGGCTAATCACTTTAGAGTACGTTTCTCTCAGATACTGAGAAGTCAGATTTTGAGATACTATGAAAGAGAGGAAACATTGAAGCAGCATTTAAAAAATTACTAAACCAAAAAGCCTTCAACCTAGAATTGAATATGACGTATATATCACCTACTTCTTTGTTTATATTTCTTAAATTTGTGGAATGTAGTATTGATAACAGTTTTCACATCTATGTTTGCAAATTCTAGTATTGTTGTCAGTTTTGAGTTATTTTCATTGATTTTTCTTCCTATCCTTAGTCATTTTTCCTGTTATTGTTTTCTTTCTCCCCGAATCTGGTATATTTGGTTGGCTATAATACATTTTGAATTCTATCTTGTTAGGCAATGGATGTTTTGATTTTCTATTACAACTCTGAAGCTTTGTTTTACATTGTGGTTTAGTTTTTGGAAAGTGATTGATCCTTTTTTTGTTTTTTTTTGTATTGCATTTAAGAATCATTAGATGGAACCATTCAATCTAGAATTAGTGACTTCCCACTACTGTAGGACTATTTGTGGGCTCCACCAGATCCCCAGTGGTTTTTGATGTTTTGTGGTCTGGCCAGTGAAGACAGGCTCTGTACCTGGCCTGTGAAATGCTGGGCTCTCTCCTCCAACCTTTGAGGATGTTTTTTTTTTTTTTTTTTTTTTTTTTACCTGAGTTTGGCCCCCAAGATGGCACCTGAATGCCTGCGGCTGAGAGTGTCACTGGACAACTTGGATGTGGGGAAGATGGGGTCATGGTCACACTACTCTGTTTCCTCCTGGATGGGGACTGCCCTGATGGCTGAGGTTGTTGAGATTTGGTCTCCTAGCCCTTCTTGACTAACTGGGTCTCAGCTCAGGTCTCCATGGTGTTGGGATCTCTTGACCTCCATCTTCCATCCAGCCCTTGCTGGTTGGGGTGGTTCGCTCTCTCCCTGTGCTCTGTGTCACCTCACACAGCCCCTGTCAGGTCTATCACCATCAGCCCCTCCTCCCTGGGGCTGGCAAACTTTAAGGGTGCATTCAAAGGGCAGGGAACTGTGGGTGGTCCAAGAAGCAGCTGCCAGGGTGCCTGTGCTTTATCACTGCACACGGCCTGGTTAGTGTGGGTGTGGCTGGGCTCCAGGCTGACTCAGGGAGGCTGGCATGGGTGCCTGGGGGACAGATGAGGGCTTCTGTCTGTTCCAGACAAACACTGGAGAGAGGAAATTGGAGATCACGGGTCTCACCAACTTCATTTTCCCTTTGGCAATTAATGGAGCACTGTTGCTTTGCCCTGTGTAACTTGTCCTAATCAGTCAGATGCTTTGGCCCAGGGATTCACACAAGTGAACTGATTTTAAGATGCTTGTAGGTAGAAAATAAATACAAAGCCTCTCATTGGGGCCTGCATATTTCATGAGGAGATCACGGCTGGTCCACATCTCTTGCAGCTTTTCATTGTTGATCTCCTATTTCTTTAAGCAAGTTAAATGCTTAGGACATTTCTGTGGAAAACCTGTAGCAAATGCCATTTGATTCAATTGCTGGCTTTGATTTAGCAATGCCAGGCTTTTCCTCTTTTGGTTTGATGAGCCTGTAAACCGATTCCATCCAGAAGGACCTCATGTCATGGCCACTAGAGGGAGGCAGAGGGCTACCTTTACTCTTTGCTGTCTTGCAGGGATAATCACTTCCCTCATTACACACAAACTGCTGGAAAAACAACAGTGGTTCCTTTCATTTTTATTTAAATGTCTGCTTTAATGGGAAAACAAAGGACAAAACAGGGAACATTTCTAGGTCAAAGTAGCAAATCTTTAAAAGTAGCTAATTTCTTGCTTCAAGAATTCTAAGTACAGCCTTGGGGTCAGAAAAATAGTCAAAGAAAGACCTTAGTGATCATAGAGCTCAATCTCTTTCTTTAATAGTTGTGGAAAATGAGGCCCAGAGAGGGACCTGCCCTGCTAAGGGTCATATAATTTGTCAGGAGCAGATGCATGTAAGAAGATAAATAAATTCTGCAATTTTTTCCAGTGCTCTTTATAATGCAGTATGTTATATCTGCGTATCTGATGCAGCAAATGTTATCTATCAGATGCACATGTGTTTACATATATATTTATATGCATATGCACGTGTGCATATTTTCTTCCTCATGAAGTTTACGGGTTGAGATCTGGTATTAAACAGCCTTCTGGGATTTTAATATGTCCTGTTCGCTTGCTCTTAAAATGTCACCATCCCAGGTCCCCTCATTATGTTGCCCTAGCTGCAAGTGGTACTGTTCATGGTGGATATGGCTAATGGATTCTGCAAGGTCCAAATTCTTGTAATTATTGGGCCTTCATCAAAATCCCCTGCCTTAGAAAGCACATTGTAAACTTTCCTGTGGAATTTCCAACATTTTTATTAACATGCATGATATTAATGGTTGTGCTTATTTTGCCATAATTGAGTGTGTGCCCCATGTCTCTAAAATAAGAAGGAATTCAAGGGAGCTGTTGAGTTCCACTGTTGGCTGAGCCTGCTGTTAGCTATTGCAAAGTTAATGTATTCTGCACTCATCTTCAAGATAGGGAGGATTTTCTGAGTTCTAATTGGTGGGGAGTCAAGTAGCTCCTGTTCATCACAATGTCTAATTCAGCACTCACCACAGACCTGTGGGGGAGTGAAGACCCTTCTAACTTAGAGATGAGAAGCACCTGCATTCCTCTATCGTGGTTGAAGTGAAAAACAGTATCAACAAACGCAAACTTACTTGAGGTCATCAGTATTTTTTTAACATTTCTGTAGTAAAAAAAAATCATGCAGTTTTTCCTGTGCCTCCAAAAAGCCAGACAACTACCTCTGGGCTCCTTTATTGAAGAGAGTTCTCATCAGAAGCAAGTGTTGGGGTTGAGGTTAGGGTTCAGGTTAGGGAACTTGGAGACACGTTTGTAAAGTGAAATGTGAGCAGAACTGTGGTGGTGGTCGATCTTTTAATTAAAAACTATTAACATTTCCTCTTTTATGTACATAAGGATGACATGATGAATGAAGAAACTCCCTCCCAGTCTCAGGTAGATGTAAGCATCTTTCCCAACAAAGCCTGATGAGACCTTGGGAGGCTCTTTGTTTCTGACCTTTAGTTCTTGTACTTGCAAAGTAAGAGCACATGCCCAGAGGACCAGAGGACCCTTCATTCTAGAGGGCTGTGACTTCAGCTGCGTAACAATTGAGATTCACTTATAGTCCTAAATCCCTAATAATTTCTAATGGATTATAACCCAGGGCATGTGATTTTTGTGCCATTTTATGGGGGCTCCAGCAACTGGGGAAAGTTTGGCATTTGTGTGCTGTGTATTCCAAAGTGCATCCATTGCCACAAAACTTTAAGTCAATCAGTATTTTGTAAGGAGTCCCTTTAAATTCCACAGGGGCATCCAAGGAAGCGGCCACTTCTCTTTCTCTCTCAGTCCCCGTGGTGCCCTTGACTTGCCATGGGAGCTAACTGCAGTAGTTTCTCCCCTGGTATCTGCTGGCCTGGTACTCGCCTGCCCCCTACAGTCTGTTCCATAAACAGCATCCAATGCAAACTTGACCAGACTTGTTCATGGTGGATATGGCTAATGATCTATTCCCCAACTTGTTCTTCACAGGAAGGGCTTCATTCAGGTCTCCAGTTAGCACTGGTCTTAAGAGCAGCCCATGACTCAGTCTAAAATAATGCCTTTCTTCTGTCTCTTTAGCTCAGTCTATGTCCGTGTCTGTCCCTCTTGTATCTGAACTCAGCCTATCACCAGGACAGCCGCTATCTCTACACCCACAGCACACGCCTCCTGTCCATGTCTCCCCATCTCTATGCTGTGTGTTCACCTTATTCCTGCACTAAAGTGAGCACTCCGTGAGGTCAGAGACTTTGTTCTGCTCACTGTTATAGTTCATTTTCCAGAATAGTGCCTGGCAGAGGATGGGCGCTCAGTAAGAACCTGCCAAACAATGAACACACTGCTGCATGTGGGCTGGCCTGAGCTGAGATGGGGATTTGGGCTCTCTCGCTCTGTGTAACTTCAAGGGACTTTTGTTTTCTCATCTCTAACTTAGAAGGGTCTTCACTCCCCCACAGGTCTGTGATGAGTGCTGAATTAGACACTGGTGATGAACAGGAGCTACTTCTGTCCCCACCAGAAAAGTCTCCAGGGCCTGCTCCCTCCCTCTTCCTCCTGTCTTAGGGAGCACACCTACACTGGCAAGTGTTTCTGGCCTCCAAGGGAAGGACACCGTGACTCTTCACTGCTGCGGTATCTTGAGCGTTGGCAAATGGAGCCCCCAGCCGTGGAAGATCCCACGAGAGCAGAGGCTCCTCAATGTGATTTTGAAGGACGGTATCAATGGAAAGCAGATTTACTCAGGAGTTAAGTGGGGTGATGGTAAATATATATTTCCAAAGTCAAAAATAATGGTGTGTTAGTATCCAATTTTATTAGTAGGCATTAGAAGAGTTAAGAACTGCACTTTGGCCAGCTAGGTGGTGTTGGCTCAAGTCTACACCACCGACCAACAAACTGACCCTCACTTACAAATTAAAACCTTCAGAATGGCTGCTTTCCATTTGTTGTTAAAAACCAAGCACAGTCCCAATGGGGAGGTTATCGACTCTAGCCTACACCCACAGCAGCACCAGGCACCTCAAGTTCCACAAAGTCGCTGTGCTTGTTCCTGGACTCAACTCCCATCGTCTCCTGTCTCTGAGGCTGCTCGGCCAGCCTGTGGTCTAGCAGCTGGTAAATGGAGGCTCTGGACGAGCGGAGGCTGGAGTCACTGTGCTGCGGTGTCCAGGGGATGGCAGAGCCAGTACTGCAGACTGCTCTGTGGCGACGTGGAAGGACAGATGCAGGCGTAAAGGCAGGAGATGCAGACGTGACAATGTTGGATTTGTAGAGCTCCTCTTGTTCACATGTGTTCTCATCGGAGTCCCGGAACCGAGTTCACACTGTCCATCATGTGAGTCTGCATTCTATTTTCTCCAAGACCCGGGTCAAATGTACTTTTGACTTTAAAGTAGTCATTTTTGACAGACTAAAGTCTTCCTGGCAGATCCGACCATTTTATAGTATTTCCCAGAAGATCTCTGATTCTCCAGGTCCATATATATGAATTATCTATAGTGCAGTTAAATGTCACAAAGTCATACAAGCCTTTTTAATTAATAGGATTCATAAGTGCTCACTGGAAGTCGTGCGATGAAATCCATTTTTTCCCACTTGACATTTATGCAGCACTCTTTAACATTTAAAATATATTATCTCATTTTATTGTCACAACAAGTCTGAGAACTAGTTGAGTGGGAGAGATATTTTCTCCCTTTCTCTTTCCTTCCTTGCTTCCTCTCTTCCTTTGAAATGGAAAGTTAAAAGATACTTGATATGATAAAGTGCTGGAATTTGAGTGGCCTGGTTCTAAAAATAAAAGGGTACATTTTGTATCTATCAAAATTAATGCATTTTTAAAGAAAGCAAAGTTTGCTTGCTGAACAGTCCAAGAGAGAGCAACCCCTGCCGCAGGTGGGACTAGGTACCAGCCTTAAATGGAAAGCTTCTTGATAAAATGTAACAAGAGTCTTTAAAACATGTTTACCTCAGGACATAAAAATCATATTTATAAAAAATCCCTAAAGACATAATTAGAACTACAATAAAAGGTTACTAATACAAAAAAATTATCCCAGCATTATTTATAGGGGAGTAGGAGAATGCTTACCAAGCTCCTATGTAAGGATGGGATGGTCACACGGTCGTGGGCAGAGGATGGTCACGGCGGTCACGGGCACAGGGCACGACCCGGGGTGCGGGGGCTGACTGTACCGGGTTGGTTGGAGGTAACAGCACCTGCTGGCTTCCACCATCACATCAGTGGGATGGAGTCTCAGGACGTGGGACCTGGCTGAGGGAGTGGGTCCCTGGGGGTGCCTTGGGGCTATATCTTGCCCCTTCCCTTTCCTCCCTCTGCTTCCTGGCTGCCAGGAGGCGGGCACCGGGGCTCTATTACGCCTTTCTGCCCAACGTGCTGCTTCACCTCAGAGCCAGAGGCAATGGAGCCCAGACACCACGGACTGGAGCCATGAACCCAAACCCCGCTCTCCTCCCTGAAGGGCTCTGCCCAGATGTTTCTGTCTCAGTAGCAGAAAGCTGACACGGACAGTGACGCTGTTCTCCCTGTTCCACTGGTCGGAAAACCGAGGGGAGAGGTTAAGTCACCTGCTCAAGCCCAGGTACCCACTGACTGGTGGAACTGGTTATGTTAGTTATGGGAAACGGGGTGAATGTTCAGAGGCTCTGTAACCTTAGGGATCACCCCAAAGGTTTTTCAGCTCTCAGGGGCCTGCAGGAGCTCATTTGTGGAAGGTCCTGTGCCCCAGGAGCTCATCTCCTCTCCTGTTTGCTGGCCGCCTGTGTCTCTGAGGACCCCAGACGGCACCTTCGGCTGTTGGTTCTCTCAGAAGCCTCCCAGTGAAGGAGGAGCCACAACAGGGCTCCAGGCCTGTCAGCCTGGTGCCCGCGGCTCTCCCTGGAGGCTGGGATCTTGCCACAGTAGGCCACAGGAGGTTTGTCTCCAGGAGCCCGGGGCACACCCTGGGTCCTGCTGTGGCTCCTGCTGCACCCCTGGCTGCAGGTGCCCCTCCTCTGGGCGGCCTCTGGGGTGGCTGTCGGGGTTCTCAGGGGGGTGGTGGACAACACCACCTCTAATAGCTCCCTTACTGCCACGTCTCCTGTGTCCAGCTGCCACTCTCAGCCCAGCTCTGCCCCCAAACCTTCCTTCGCCCTGTCTCCTCTGTCCTTGGTTTCTGGGAGCCATGACCCTGCTCCCTGGAGTCTGAGATGCTCCCCTTTCCTTTGGGAATTTCAGGCACCCACTTGCTGTCCCTCCTCTGACATGGCCCGGGACTCTCTTTGCTCTTCTCCCTTCCTCCCACCTCTGCTCTGTTTGAGCTGGACGCCATCTCTTAACTGGGGCTGGACCCACCACACCAATCCATCTGCTTCTCAGCCACTGGCACAATGGCTCCCACAGGAGCCCCACTCGTTACTGCCCTCCCTGACTCCCCTCTGCCCACGTCCCAGCTGGAGTCTTGCACAGGGGATGTGTGTGGTCAGCACAGAAGGTCCTCATTCCCATCCTGCTGGACCTGCCCTTCCATACTCAGTGCCGGGCCTTCCTCCTCCTCCCCACCATCCTCCTTTCAACTCCTCACGTGAGAACACGATCTTCTCCAGCCACCTGGGCCCACTCTGCCTGTCTTCCTGTAGATTTTCAGAACATGGTAGCTCCCAGTTTAACCTTTGACAGCCTTGGTCTCATATCTATTTATTCTTTTCAAAATGTCTGTCTTTCTGTGAAATAGCACATGCATAGACTCAAACTTAAGAGAGCTTAAAAGTTATGTAAACAAAAAAGAGTCCCCTCCCAGGACCTCAGGCCTTCTCAGGGCTGGTACTGGCCGTTACTAGTTGCCCTATGTGCAGAAAGTGTTCATGAGCAAAAGGAGAATGCATGCTCTTTTCTTAATGTGATTGGTAAGCACATGCAGCTTTCAGTGCATATTTCTCTATTTTTCTGTTTTCACTTAAAATACGGGTTAGGAAAATGTATCTTGGACATTTTTCATGAGACAAGATACCTTTGTTCATTTTCACAATATGCTGTGTTTCACTTTAGGTAAATCATAATGTATTTAATGGATTCTTTGCTGCTGAGAATCATCAGTGTGTGTTTGAGTGTGTCTGTGTGTGTGTGCACACCTGCACTTCTGCAACCTTGTGAATGATCTGGAGAATAAAGGCCCGAAGAAGTGACTGTGGAATCAAAGCATACATTTATTTTGTTCATTTCTAATTTCTTCAAAATGGATCACTTTGGGATCCCCAATGGTTACCAATTTAGCCACACCAACAATGTATAATGCTTTCCTGTTTAATTTTCATGGTGTCTTCACATATTCTGCTGATTATCCTACTGGGGCTTTGGTTTTTGGAATACTGATCTGTCAGATTTCTTTGTGTGTTTATGTGTCAGTCCTGTGTCCTATGTACCGTACATATTCTTTCAGTTTTCTTTTCCTGAAAAAGTGTTGCCTTTTTATATCTTCAAGTGTCTTACTGGTTCTTAATCACTTCTGACTTGCATGCTTTGCTGAGGAAGTTTTCCCGACTCTAAGATAACTTTTCCTGGCAATGCTGGGCATAGAACCCAAGGCCCCATGTGTGCTAGGCAAGTGCTCTACCACAGAGCCACACACCCAGCAGATAATTTATTTTAGTCCTGTTTTTCTTCTGGCTTGCAATTTTACTTCTATTTCTATTTTGTAATCCATCTGAAATTATTTTGGTGCTAAGATACATGTTGATTTTTCTCTTCTCCCATCTTGTGAGCTATTTTGATAATAAGAGCTGCAGTTTGCATTTGAAATCTACTGAATACATGATAAAATATTTGGCAGTAAATATTCAACTGATTAGCTGCAATGACACTCATTGGCTTTAATAAATATCGAACAGCACCCCTAATATTTAGGACCTGATAATGTAGTACTACCATGACATAGCAATACTTCATTAAGATGTGCTGGGCAAACTCTCCAGACTGTTCAGCTCTCATGATCTGCTAAAGACCTAGTCAAATCTAACATCTTATCTATTTAATCTAACAACCATTCAAGGTATGTATTCCTGTTTCCATTTGCTATATTAGATGAAAGCCGACCTCGAGATCACACATCTTAAAGGTCAGGGTGTTTTCATAACTCCAGGGCTTCTCTCTGGCGCCGCTGGAAGGTGGCAGAGGTGGGGAAGGACGCCTGGACACCTGGAGCAACTGCTTTCCCGTCCACTCACTGGAATTTATAGTCCTAAAGGCTCAGGCTTTACATGAAATATTTTGTGGCAGTGGATTTAAACCTCTTCACCACCTACTGAACCCGATGAGGTAAGCTCTTAAGTGTTATGTGTTGGCTTCTGTCCCAGAGCAGGAGATACGGGGGCACTTTACAGTGATAATTTCCTCCTAATTGGTTGTAACTAATGCACTGCCATTCTGGAATTTGTCACTTACCGAAATGTACCTTAGCAAATGGACCATGTTCTCCATCTAAATGTAAATTCACAAACAGTAAAACACAGCTCGGTGAGAGGCAAGCAGGATTAGAAGAAAAGGAGACCTGAAGGATGTGCCTGGTGGCCGCAGCGGCCTCAGGAGCTGGCCACCTTCTGAGAGATCTCTTCTGGATGAGGAAGGATGGAGGGAAGAACTCAGAGGTGGACAAGGAGAGGCCCAGGCAGGTGTAGGTCTGGGCAGGGTCAGTGTGCTCCTCCTGGTCAGCTTCCTCCTGAGTGAAATGAAGAGGTGTGGCTGGGTCCAGGTGACAACCCTGCAGAGCAGAGGCTCCGGTGAAGGAGGGTGCTGGGCCAGCAGGTTCCCGTCCTCTGCAGCCACCAGGCCTCCGCTCTGCTTGATTGAACATTCTCCGGCTCCTCTGATGACAGCTCGTTAAACACCAGAGTGGCGCTCTCCTGGGGCCTCCAGCTCAGACACTCGGAGGTCTGGCTGCGACGGCCTGGCCCCAGGAGCCCAGCAAGGCCGGGAGCAGAAGGCCCAACACAGCATAAAGTCAGCACGCGCCCTGTGTCCTAGCCGCGGGGCCACCTCACAGCCAGAACACAACAAAAGGGCAGCACAGGTCCCAGTGACACCCGGGTTACCCTTGGCACCCCCAGAAGCCAGTAGGCCCATTCCTCCTACGGGACCTGAAGCTGCAGGAGCACTCGAGTCCCTGTGCTGAGCTTCCATGACTGGCAGAGACTGAGGATGTGGGTAGTGCCCTCCTGCCCCAGTGGGCAGTCTCCTGGGCCAGGAAGCAGCCACCTCCTGGAGGGCAGTGGGGACCCACAAAGACTGGGGAAAATCCACAATGAGGATTGAGATGCAGAGGGATCCCATCTTTCTTTTTGTTGAAGAAATAAAATATCAGTGGCCTCACCCACTGGGTCTCTCTGTTTCACCTGTATGCTGCTGAGCCCTGGTCTTCAGTACTCCCAGGGTCTCAAGGTCTCCACACCAACGTAGCCAACTGCATGGGTAGTGCCGCGGTTGGCGAATTCTTGCTGCCATGAACCAGGCCGAAACCATAAGCCTGAAAGAGCCAGACTTTGTAGGAGAAGCAATTTAGAAGAGGTAGGGCAAAAAAAAAAAAAAAAAAAAATTAGAAAGATCCTCAAGGAATCGCATGTCTGCCTTTGATGAGCTCAGGAAATTAGCAAATTATTTCACCTGCCTGACGACACTTTCCACATTTGTAAAAAAAAAAAAAAAAAGAATTTTGAATAGCTTCAAATCCCCCAAGCTACTACTACGATATCTGTCTTATAAATGTGTTTGGAGAATTGTTAGGAAGTTGTTTGTGTCCTCTAATGTGTCTAAAGTGTAGTGGATGGCGGCTGTACCCCTGCACCTGTGAACACAGGCCCCCATGGATGGCTCTGTGCGCGAGCCAGGCCTTGTTCTCATTGTTTAATTTTGTGTTCCTTTCCCTCCAGGCAGACAGCATCCATCCAGCACATAGTTTTCCATCAACATATAGTTTTCCTGGACCTGTGGAAAGGTCAAAGAAGACGATTTTGGAGAAAAAGTTAAGATATGTATGAGCTTCAAATTCTTATCCTTCCTCACTGCCTTTCCAAAATACTTCCAGCCTTCGCGGGAAATGTTCCCAATCGTGCAGAGGTCGAGGTCTGCGCTGGCCCCAGGAGGGCTGGGCATCCGCTCTTTCTCACGTTTGGGGTGTGCCACCTCTGGCTGGGCTTCTCCTTTGCTAAAAGGATCTCCTGCGGGTGCTATGACTTCTTCCTCCATCCAATTCCCAAGGAAGTTCTGTGATTCTCCTCTTCTGCCTCCCAAGACCATGGTTTCTCCACCAAATTCAGGGACAAGCTCGTGCTGTGATGGAGGAGATTGGAAGAGAGATCTGAAGTCTCAGGTCTACGGCCAGCGCCGTCTCGGAGCCTCTTTTGTGCCTTGAGTGGGTTTTGCAGCCTAATTCTGGGCCTGACCTGCCAGCTGGTCTTTTCTGGGTGGCAGAATTGGCACTTCAAACTCTGCCAACGTCTTTCCCTGGGTGGTATGATGCCACCTAGACAGGTGCCACCCTTTAGGGTGCTGGCTGGGCAGCTCTGGAGGAGCGCGGGCACTCTGCTCAGGCCTCCACGAGGACTGAGAAAGGGCTGCTGATGATTTTTCAATTTCAGTTGTCATATTTTTAGTATCCAGGGTTTAAGTTTATTCTATCAATCTTCTCTTCCATCTTTAAAAATCTTTGTAAAGCCTTTAATTTTGTTAAGAAAAATATAACAATAAAATTGCCATATTGACCATTTTAGGAGTACATTATAGTAGTATTAAGTAATTCACTTACTTCTGAAATCCCAGAATTCTTTCTCTTTTACAAAACTGAAATTATATGTCCAGGTCAACAGCTCCAGATCCAGCCGCACCCCTGGCAACTGCCCTTCTGCCTTCTGGGTCTGAATTTTGCTTCTCTGGGTACAGAGTACAGGAGGCGTCATACAGTATCAATCTTTTTGTGCCTGGCTGTTTCACTCAGCACGATGGCCTTGAGGTTCCTCATGCCTGAGCAGGTGTCAGAATCTACTACTTTTTAAAGTTGAATCATATTCCCTGTGTGAGTAGACATGTTTTGCCTATCCATTCGTTTGTTCATGAGAACTTTGCTTCCACCTCTGGCCTGCCTATGTAAAAATAGCAAGTCTATTTTAAAGGAAACGAGAGAACTGCTGATTCTGAGCCAAATATAAGTGACCATGACCCAGGAACATGATTCAGGTTACCCTGAGTGATGTGTTCTGCCATCAAAGGGATTACATGGATTTTACAACCTCAGAAAGAAGAAGGCCATAAATCAGTACAGTCAATGCGTCAGGTCGGTGGCTACAGCAGAGCAGGAAACTTTTCTACTGGTTCAGGTGCCTCCTGGCAGTTCCCAGCTTTAGGGATGGTGGAGGCTAGCAGGGCTAAGTTCAGCAACACTTTCTGAGAGTCTTAACTAGTAGTCGCCAGGAAGTCAGGTCAGATGGGGAGGCTGAAAGGAAGTGGTGATGAAGGGCCTGGGACAGCCGAGATGGCTTTGGCTCTCCACCTGCAGCACCCAGCTGTCCAGGCCCCACGTTCTCCAGGGCTGAGGTGAGTGGTCCGCGGGCTCCTGAATGCAGACATGGCTTCCCTGGAGAACTTCAGGCCACTGTGAGTCACGCTGCAGCACAGGGTGCACCCCAACCCCGGCATTTTGTTCCACTTGATGTATGTAAAATCTGCTTATTTTTTTTTTACTTATCAGAGGATATTACTTGTATATTTTGGTAGGTTTTAAAATTTGAGTTTTCTTGTTTTCCTCATTCTCTCACCTCATTAACTTTCCCTTCCTTTCTTTTTTCTTTCTTTCCTTCTGGGGTGGGTTGAATGATGACTCACACAGATAAGTGCACACCCTAACCTGCTGAGAGCCATAGCCGAGTAAGAATGACGCATGGCATTTTTGCCAGAATGGAGTGGTTGAGAGGGGATGCCAGCAAGCCATTGAGATGATAATAGCTGTGTATTCAATTGTATATTAGACCCCTGCTGTCCGCCTCGGCCTGCTACTTTGGGATTCCCGGAGAGTTCCCATTGGTTGAGGAAGTGCGGGAGGAGGGATTTCCAGAGGAGGGATTTCCGGTTGGTGTGGTGTGTCCCGGGAGAAGGCCGCGTGTGCCTGGCGTTCGCAGGAGTGCGGAGAATAAAGGAGTTCCTGTTTTGAACCTACAAGGCTGTGTGGCGGCTCGGTTATTTTGTGCCCAGCCAGACTGCGGCACTAACCCCCAAGCCTGCTCCCAAACTGGACAAAAGCCCTAGCAGCAATACTTTCTGAGAGTCCTAACTAGTAGTTGCCAGGACCATTTTTCCTGAGATCCCTCATGTAGTATCTTAACTAGATACTCATGAGGGATCTCAGGAAAAGATCACCCTGGATAGTCAGGGTGGCCCTGCGTCCAACGGTAGTATCCTCTTAAGGTGTAGAAGCCAAGAGGAAAAGACTGGGAGTCATGAGCAGGGTGTCCCACAGCCACCAGCAGTGGGGGTGCAGGGAGTTGGGACCCGGTGCGGCCTGCCTCCACCCTGGCTCAGGACTCCTCCCCAGGCATGGGAGAGTGCCCTCCACCTGGTGAGGGTGCCCCGTGTGTGGTGACGCCCCACCACACTCCTGGTGCTCCTTCTCTCCTCCTCCCCACTCCCTCCTGTTACCTTTCCTTTCTTTCTCCCTCCATACAAGAGGATTTCTCTTCATGGTCAGTGTCCCTTGCACATCCAGTCACATGAGTCAGGTAAAACCAGCAGTGAGAATTGGGATGTCTGGGAGAGTGAATGTGAGTGTGTGTGTGTGTGGTGGGGAATGTGTATGTGCATGCGTGTATAGTTGTGTGTGTGGTGTATTTGGGATTGTGTATGTGTAGTTGGGATTACGTGTATGTACGTGTGTGGATTTGGGGTTTTGTGTGTGTGTGTGTGTGTGTGTGTGTGTATGTATGTGGAGTTGGGATTCTGGGATTTTGAGTATGTGTATTGTGTGTAGTTGGGATTGTGTATGTGTGTGTGTGTGTGTGTGTAGTGGGCTGCTATGTGTCCTTGATGCTGCCTGGCCAGCAGCCCGTTGTCCCATTTCTGGAAGGGTCCATGATGGCCTGACCCCTGGCAGTTGGGGTGTGCGCTGGTAGGGCCCTCAGCATTCTGTAGATGGACATTCATTGCACCCCTCAATCTGACTATGGTGCCCTCTGCTCTGTGTGGCTAGTGCCTTGGACCAAGTCTTTGGTCCTAGCGTGACCAGTCTTTCCGCGGAGGCAGGGCCAACCCGTCCAGCTGAGAAAGCAGAGCGGGGTTAGACTCTCCTTGCATCTCCCGTCACTTCTCTGAAGACTCTTGTTGTGTAGACCCCATTGTCCCCACAGCTGTGCAGAGTGACACCAGCCAGCACAGTGCGTCCAGAGGTGGCCATGTGATTCTTCCTGTGACAAAGAGGCTGAGCCCTCAGGAAGCAGAATGGTGGTCATGCGTTAATGGCCTTGGACGCTCCAGGGTACACTGCTTGTAGATTCCTGGGAGGGAGGCAGGATCCCCTGTCCCAGGGTGCACTGGCCAGTGTCCTCTGACCTTGGCAAAGCAAGAATGCTTCTTAGGATACTTACTTATAAGGTGAAGACTGTGAATAATGGCTCTGGATGGAAGGAAATAAGCACACAGAACTTGCCCGCGACCTAACTCTTCTGTCCCAGCTGAGTGCTGATGGTGAGTGAGCTAGCTTTCACGGCCCATGGCGGAGACACAGCGCTTATGAGGCTCCATGGTTCAGGCTCCTGTGACAGTTCTGGGCTGCAGATGTCTTCAGAGCCACAGTGCAAAGCCACCAGAACCAGCTATTTCCTCAGAGGCCTGGAACCCAACTGTGTCTGCAGACATCAGCTGTCAATCAAAGGGGATTGCTACAGGTTGAATCTTAAATGTCCCTCTGAGGTCTGTGTTGAAGGTTGAACCCCGGTCAGTGATGCTCCTGGGAGGTAGGAAAGCTTTAGGAGGCGAGGCCTAGCAGAAGGAGGTCTGCTAGGGGGCGTTGGGGACACAGCCAAGTTGTGGTAGGCAGTGGAGTAGGTGTCCTTGATGCTGCCTGGCCAGTTCCTGAGTAGGTTCCTGAGAGACCAAAGGAAACACCTGGAGCAGGAGGGAGACAGTGCTCACCAGGCAGAGCCTCCGTCCTCGCAGCCCCTCGTCCAGAGGCACTCCACTGGACACATTTATTCTGTCCACAGTGCCCTCAATTCCACACAACTCACCACAGGGAGGGGCCTTCATAGGTTGGGTTACAAGAGCAGCACATCATGAGCTTGGTGCCGTTAAGGATGGGTCTGAGGTCCCCACTCCAGGTAGAAACAGGGACACACAGTGGAAAGCCCCACGTCTTTAGGGGCAGCAGAGCAGAGCTCCAGGGTCACCCACTGGGTAACATTGCACAAGTCCTCTCATAACCCCGAGGCTGTGCCGGCCTGGCACACACTGCTCATCTCTGTGAGGAGACACTCGTGATTTCTGGGAGGGGGTCACTGGGCTACCAATACTGGCAGGGGCATGAGGAGCCTGGGCAGCGAGTGGTCCGTGACTTAGGGAAGAGAAATTGTGGTCTGCAGCCCCTGTCTCCTGATTGGCAGACTCAGGTGGACCCTTTCCAATGCATAAACAAGGCAGCCATACCAGACAGCGGTGACAAAATGACAGCATGGGGCCTGACCCTGAAGCTGTGAGGAAGGACAGCCTCCCTGGCTTTGCCTCTGCCTAAACAGTGACCGGCTCAAGTCCTGGGTGCAGAGACTCGCTCGCTCAACTCTTTCCATCACAGAGAGTTTCCAAGCACTCACTGCCACAGGACCTAGGAATAAGTGAGTAAGAATCAGCGCAGCACAGCCCCTGACCCGCTTGCACTCAGCTGGGAAGGCCAGGAAGCAGACAGACCCTCCAAAACCACGGAACACTGGGGCTTTGTGCTACTTTGAGAAACAGGCAATGAAGCCATAACTCTGGGGAGGAGTGGGAGGACTTCGTGGGGGTCAGCACAGAGCTGGAAGGGCCACATGCACAGGTGGAAGCTGGAGTCTGCAGAGCAGGAAGGGAGGTGAGGATCTGGGTGATGGCAGGTCATCTGTAGAGGTAGGTGGGTCAGCAGGGTGATAGCCAATGTCCGAAGCCTTTGCAAACCTGCCAAGGAGTTTGTGCCTCGGCCTAAAGAGAAGGCCACTGGGGGGGCCGGCAGGAGTGGGTGTGCATGTCCAGGGAGCCCCGGGCTGGAGCTGAGTGAGCTACAGGCTGAAGTGGGTTGAAGAGCAGGAGGCCAGAGAGGAGCAGATCACAGGGAGGGGGCCAGCCGGGCCACCCAGAGGTGAGTAGAGGGGAGATGAAGGTGGGCTTATTAACATACTTTAATTAAAATGTGGCATATTTGTTGATTCTATACTTTCCCTTAGCTTTAAAATTCTGGTGTGTGGATTCAACATTTTACCCAACATAAAGGATATCATCTAGTTTTTTTTTTCCTAGTTGGAAACCCCTTTGGCTCTGAGCATCTGAGGAAATGAAGGAGAAACATGAAGCTGTTACTCTAATACACTGCATGAAAATCTCATTAATTTAGAACACAAGGGACTAGACAAAATAGATTTTGAATTAATTAGGTTTGCAATATGTGAACACACTGCTAAGAAATATAGGGCAGCTTGTTGGTGAGGATCCCCGTTCATCCCATTAACAAGGAAGGGGTTTAAGTCGCCTGATGGTGGTGGTGAGGTTCCCTATATTTTTGAGCACATCATAGGTGGTTTGGGACATGCATTATTCAGTTCTGTTTCTATATTAACGAATCTCATTGAATACTTGCCTGATGTCATAGTTGTGGGTTGCATCTTGTCAGCAATCGATTCCTGTACTTTAGAAATGTTTTTCTTTCCTTTTTGATCCCTGATCAATCTGATGGTCCATGAGATATCCCATGGGTTAACCTTGGATTTATTGATTCCTAAAGATGCAACGTTTTTCTTATTATTTTTGCATTCCAGGGTCTTGCCTCCTTCCTTCTAATGTGGCTTGTGCTCATCAGAGAGTGGTTGACTTCTTCATGATTTTTAAGGATTTTGCGATTTGCATTCCATTGCCAGACACTACCACAGTGCCAGTGGGTTTCCCTGACACCCCCTGGTGTGTCCCAGGAGCCCGGGCAGAGGACCATGCCTGTCAGTTTGGGCTGCTGCAGCATGATGCACCGGGATGTGGATAGATATGTGAGCAATTGCCATGTCTGTGCTTATTAACCTTTCTTTCTGTGTTAGAGTCAACTTAACCCAGGGCTCTGGGATGATTACGCTGTAATGAAATCGCCGCATCACAGGGGAAGGTGTGGCACCCTCAGAAGAGGAGGAATGAGTTCAGCGAGAGGGTGGAGGGGGAACAGGACAGTGGGGCTTAGGACCACTTACCCTTCCAGAGACTGCAGGTCTCCCCCCTCCCTCTCGCCCAGGTCTCTGTCCAGTCCCTTCCCCTCCAGTTGTCCTCCAGGGCTCCCCTTGCCTGGCCAGGCCACCTTCCCTGCTCTTCCTCCAGGCTACACTGGGGCTTGGTAGACTGTCCCCGTCTCCCCATGTGGACACGGGCTCCTCCGTCAGCAGGCTGTGACATCCCAGTCTGCAGCCCCTGGAACAGCGCTGGTGGAGCTGAGGTGCTTAACAGTCACTGGCCAACGTGTCCCTGAACACTAGGGACCGAGGGCATGGTGCTTTCCTTGGAAGGAGACCTGCAAATAGGGGAATCCCTTCTGTCTTTCTAGCCAAGTTCCTCCATACCTTGGTGGCTCAGAAAGAAGGAGGGTGGGCCTCCATACCCAAATTACTGCCCCTAGGGCCCACTGCTCCTGAGGGGTTGAAGCCCTGTCTGGACACGATTGTCCCAGCGGCCTCCCACCGTCTCTGGTCTCAGTGCCTTTATGCTTGTGGGTTTCTATTTTCTGACTTCCTGGAATGGGAAGGAAGCAGGGAGAGGCAGGCCCAAGGCCCACGGCCAGGCTGGAGATGGCTAGTCCCAATTCACCAATGGATTGGAAAAGTGAGTAGGTGTGTAGGGCCAAGGAAGAGGAGCCGAGAGAGGGAAAGACTGAAGAGTCAAGAAAGAGCTGAGATTTGAAATGAAGGCCTGGGAGGTAGTGGAGAAGCCATGGCCAGGAGTACAGCTGGGCGCGGTGGCAGGAGGAGGGGGTTAGGCTGGGCAGGAAGACCCCCCTCTTCCACTGAGCAAGGAGTGAGGGCAGGAGTAGTCTGTAGGTTGAGAAAAAAATTCTGGTGCAGATTGAGTCTCTTCATCTTATTTTAAAATCCAAGATGCTCTGTCACTTTATCAGTGTCTCCTGAACCTTCTTTCAAATACAACTCAAAATAGTCCATTTTGTATTGTTTCCTGGCTGAGCCTTTGTAGCACCCACTGTGCCATGGCTGCTCCCACTGTGCACCAGTGCCGAGGGGGAGGGGCTTCTTCCCTCCGAGTCTTCAGTGGGAGCCTCCAGGGCCCATGGATCAGAAGTGCGGACAGGTGGACCCCAGCCTAAAGAGAGCAGGCCTGCGCTGTGAAAACAGTGGACATTTAAACGCAAATTCCCCATCCCTTTTCACAGTCAGGAGATACTGTCTTCTGAAGGCTGAGAAAGAAAATCTATTAAGCTTTTCAGAAAGATCTGACTAAAAATGGGCGTGCCCAAGCCCTCCCTGGGGAGCACGGAGGTCCCTGAGGAGTAAAGGATGGAGATTGTAGTTTAGACTCCAAAATCGGGCACATGCCTCAGTTTCCCTCTTTACAAAGAGATGGGTGCATGGTTGGATGGAAAATCCTGTTTACATTGATAACTGGGTCATCCTGAGTCTCCTTTTAGCACTAAGAAACCATGCATAGTGTTTCAAATTTAGTGCGTGAACAAACTGTCCTTGGACTCTCCAGACCCTGGGACTGGCAGATGGAATCCTGGCTCACTCTTCTTCATCCTCTCCTCATTACTGGCTTTAGGTTTTCAGCTCTGTGGCCCTGTGACAGCAGATACAGCTCTTCATGCTGCTCATGTCCTGTTCTCTCCTCCACTGCTGGTCTCACATACCATCTGCCACACACGGAGCCCCTTGCAGGGGGCATCCTTTTGCCTCAATAGCAGGTACTCATGAAAAGAAGCCCCTGCTTTTGCAGATGTGCCACCTGCCCGCCAGCCACCCAGCAGGAGGAGGGGCCAGCAGGGAGGTGCTAGGACTTGGGTAAAGCAAGGAACCACCTTTCCTCAAACCGGTCTCTGCTATTTGGCCCAATCCTTTGCTTGGGTCCAGATTCCTGAAATTTCTAGCAAGATCTCTGCCTTTTGCTGGCTCTGCCTCTGAGCACAACAGCTAACAGACCTGACGCTGTCCCTGTCAGTCCCCTCATCTCTGCTCCCAGTCCTCAGCTCGACCAAAATTCTTCCCTTTTCTTCTTATGACTTGACATCGTTGCATAAAAGCATCCCCTGGGAATTGTGTGTACAAACTGGCAAAACCCAGGGAAACTCTGAAGACTTTTAGTCTACAAAGCCAATCCATCAGGAGTCTGGGAGTTCCCTGAATATCAAGAGTTTGTTTTCTTAACAATCAGAAAACTGGGGCAGACAAATTTACCTATGGGACAATGAGGTTGGGTGTCTCCCAGAAAATCCTGACTACTGAGCGGATGTAGCTTGAAACCTGACCACTGTGGAAAGGGACCTGGGCTAAGGGATACTCAGAGACAGGTGAATCTGGGGCACGGCAAGACTTAATGTAGCATCGAGCACGGTTGAGTGTTTTTTTTTTTTATACTGTGAATTCAATAAATGAAATCCGCAGACATAGGGTGAGAGCAAAGTAGCAGGATTTATTACAGTATAGACAGCAGGGCTCCCAGAGGGGGAGGGGTCCCAAGAGAGGGCTGCCAACGGCTCTGTTGCCTAGGGGTTTACATGTATCTACAGGGTTAAGGAAGTCCGCCTGGACCCGACCCTGGGAAGACACTCAGTGTTCTTCACGTGCCATTTGGTCCAGTCAGGTTCCTGGGCCTGTTTTAAAAGGGGTCTGACCACTAGGCAGCAGATGTCTCACTATCAGTTAGTTTTCTGCTGACGCAGGAATCGGTCCGACCTTGATGAGGCTTGAGTTGTGTCTGACTTGAGTTTCTCAGCCCTGGTACACAGAAAATCTGACCCTGCGGGGCCCCAAGCTTCCTGTCTGCCCAACCCACCTCTTTCTTCTGCGTCCCACCTGGGCTTGGCAAGACTTAGGGCAGTGGCCATGGCCCGGCGCACAGTGGCTCCACTGCAGGTGGGTTAGTATAGGTGGCTCCTAGTGTCTGTTATCACTAATCTTATGAAGGTCACCAGAGATGGTGCCATCTCCATGTGGAGCTGGAAGCCATCTGCTCAGATGTGTGAGTCCTGTCCAGAGTACCCTACTCCATGTCTGGCAGGTGGCAGTTTGCAAGATCTTCTCACTGCCCCATGCCATGTCTTCAAGCCAGGTCCCTTTGCTGGCCCAAGTCACCCTTCCAGGGACCATGTGACATGTACCCAGGAAGGACAAGGCTCAGATGTCTCGGCTCCCTTCACAGTGAGCTTGCCTCTTTCTTAACTTGGTCCTCTTCTTGGATTCTGCTGCTGGACAGCCTGGCTTGGGGTTTAGACTTCATTCCCTCCCTCAACTCCATCATCTTGACCTGAGGACACATCCACCTTCTGTTTTTTTTTTTTTTTTTTTTGATACTGGGGATTGGACCCGGTGGATATATCCCCAGCACTTTTTAGTTTTTGATTTTGAGATAGGGTCTCACTAAGTTGTTTAAGGCTCATAAAATTGCTGAGACTGGCTTTGAACTTGCTACCCTCCTGCCCCAGCCTCCTGAGAGCTAGGCTTATAGGCATGGCCACCCTGCCCGGCATATCCACCTTCTTCAGTCAGCTTCTCCATGATCCACCTTCCAGAAGATTCTGGCTCAGCCTGGAGGCCTCTGGGTTCTCAGAATCCTGGCTGTCACGGACATCTTGGCCTCCAGGCCCACCCGCATTACTCTAGGGGGATCCTGCCTCAGGAGGCAGTTATGGGTGAGGTAGAGCTCTCCTGGAGAGAGGGGGAAAAGTGAAGTCCCCTAGAAGAGGGGGAAAGTGAACTGAGGGCAGCCGAGCAGTGCGTGGAGGCCCATGGACATGGAGAGAGGAGAGGAGCCGATCAATAGGAGGCCTCTTGGCTGCCGTTCTGTCTTTATCCACTGGCTGACCCTCTGACCTTGTGAGTGGCTAAGACAGTGGTACCCTTGCTGTGCCCTTGTGGACTATTGCCCTAGAGTAGCCCATCAAGTAATAAATGGCTCAGTCGAATCTGACCTCTTAAGTGCTGACTTCCAGCTTGTGCAATTGCCTAGGAGAAGCATTGAAGACTGGCTGTTTCAGAATATGCCAATAAAATTGCTCACAGGCTTACCACTGGCCCTTTTGATTTATACCAAATGCACTGATGTTTGTCAAATGTACTTGGAGTTCCTCTCTGAAAATTTCAAGCTGTAAATAAGATGAGCATATTTGCCTAGGGAGTACCTGCCTCTATATACCCATTCTTAATAATTAGTACCATAAAATCAGTATGTTGGAAACCGAGGTCCTGACAAGGTGAGGAATGGTGTGGCTAGCCCTTTGATTTAACCTTGGTGTTGGATGGATAGAAGGCCCTTAGTGACTAGGTGGAAGTGATTTGGGTAGCTTTTTGTAAATAGCTAATAGATTATTATTTTAAAAATAATATAGGGAATGCCTGTGTTCTCTACCAGGAAGAACCAAATGAAGTCTTTGAATCAGCTGAGGGTAAACCTTCAGGTTAGTACAGGACGCTCAGGGAGCTCCTGTGCTCAGGTGAGCACCCGTGCTCAGGTGAGCACCCGCCAGGACAGGTGTCCAATCTGAATGTTGCTATGAGCACATGTGAGCTGTTGCAGTTGGATAAGATGACTTCATATGTTACTTTGAACTTTAAGGTATTCTGATTTTTTTTCTAGTCAAGTTTAATAGGAGAGCAGAAGATGAAAGGTAAAAACGAGTGGTTCTGCATTTTGTTTACCCACAATTTTTATTTAGGAAACAAGAACCACTCTGATAAGGAGAAAACTAATTTTTTTTAAAAAAAATATATGTAATATACATAATATTTATGTAACAAATTTATGATACAGTGAAGGGAATTTTAAAATGTTCTTAATCCCATCACATGACATCTGGTTTTATTTCTTTATATTCATATGAAGCCTATAATTTTCAGGTGACCTGACTTTGTGCAGTTGCATATGAAAAGTTTGGTAAGAATCTGCCTTGGTTACACATCCACGTTTTTACATAGTGCCATACTAGTGACTGTTGTATTCTGCTGCCTTTCAGATGTTTAGGAACAGAATCATTCTTTAGGTGTCTCACTTTCTGTAGGAAGTGACCATAACAGATATCATACGTGGACATGAGTAAAGGTATTTGGCATGCACAGTTAGGCATTTATAATGCCATCTTCAGATAAGTCAGTTTCCTGCTGGCCATCTTTTCTGATCTCATGCTACCTACTGTATATTTTTATAAACTAGGGGCAGGGGTCCACCAATGGGCCTCAGAGGGGCTGTAAAACATTGGAAATTGTATATAAATTTTTGCAAGAATGTCTGTGTGCTATTTTCTCACTCCCAGGGGAAAGATAAGAGCTCTTTACCAGTTTCTGAAAGGTGGCTGTGGCCGCTAATCTCTTAAGCACCATGCATCCAGAATGAAGTTACACTTCTTGGTAGCTCTGACAAGCACAGGAGTGCACACACATGTGCACACACGCAGACACACGGACTTCAGCTCCATTTCTCATCTCCACTTCCTTCCTTCTGACATCCTTGTCTACAGCTTTGTCAAAAGTATCTCTGTTCCCCTAAAACACCGTTCTCTGCTAGGACGAGTGGTTCCTCCTCTGGGATGCACAGCTTTGTCGGAGCCTTGCTCTACCCTAGGGTTTTCCAGGGCTGCATGGCCTTCGTCTGCGCGATCCATGTTTGTGGGAGAGAAATGGGCTACCTGGCTCGTTGTGGTCAGCACCCTCTAAGTTGCCATTGAAAAGTGCACCTTATTACCCTGCCTGTTAAGTAAGAAAAGCACAGTGGCTGCAGGTTGTAGCTGGAGTTTCCTCCACAGGCCCCCATGTTCAAGGCTTGGCCTTCAGCCTGGGTGTCTGGGGAGGTGGAGGGACTTTCAGGAAGCGGACCCTCTCAGAGGTCCTTGGTCATGTTGGGTGTGATCCTGAAGGGGCTGAGGAATGCCAGCCTCTCTCTCTCTCTCTCTCACTCCCTGGCCCTGAGCTGGATGGCTTTATTCTGCCACATGTTCTCTGCCACAGTCTCAAAAGCAACATGGCTAACCAGTCGTGGACTGGAGCCGCCAACACTGTGAGTCAAAGTGAGCCTTCTCTCTTTATGGGCCACTCACCTAGGTGTTCGTTACAGTAACGGAAGGCAGATCAGCACACCACCCTCCCTATGTCTGTGCAGACTGACAGAGGACAATAGGAATGCCTATTCCTTTCGAAAGTGTAAGCCACATTATATTTTCCATCATTCCACATGGCTATTTCCTTCCTTCCTTCCTTCCTTCCTTCCTTCCTTCCTTCCTTCCTTTCTCTTTCTGTTTTAAGTTTTTGTTCCTTTTCAGTGCTGGGGATGGGACTCAGGGCTCATGTATGCTAGGCAAGTGCTCTACCACTGGGCCCCACCCCCAGCTCTGACATACTGCTGTAGGTTTCAAAGAGTCTTGGCTCAGTGTTTTAAGAAATTGATGGGTATTGTTTTCCATGATTTTGCACATCCTCAATCTGCTTTCTATTTATTGTCTGTTCAGATATATCCTATGGACTAGAAGTATCCAAAGCTCTCATTGTGGTGCTCTGGAAGTGTAATTCAACCCTCACAGTCTGGCGTGACTCTGTCTTTTTTTTTTTTTTTTTTTAAAGAGAGAGAGAGAGAGAGAGAATTTTAATATTTATTTTAATTTTCGGCAGACACAACATCTTTGTTGGTATGTGGTGCTGAGGATCGAACCCGGGCCGCACGCATGCCAGGTGAGCGCGCTACCACTTGAGCCACATCCCCAGCCCAGTGACTCTGTCTTGATGGAATCCATTTGTCTGAGCTGCACTTGTGCTTTGGCACTCAAAGACCATTCCCTTGCATTTTAATCTTGCAGAAGCAGTTGGTGTACCTTCTGCATGGACTTCTGATCAAGGATTGACCGGCATTCTCTGAGAATTTTGGACTTCAGGAAGGAAAAAAGTTCTGTAGTGGGGGCTGTGCCTGTGCCTGCTGATGTGCAATCACAGCCTTAGAAGAATGAATTGTGAGCCATGGACAAGACAAACTCAAGTAAAATAACCACATTGTAATGAATCAGTGTGTGTGTGTGTGTGTGTGTGTGCGTGCACACCCATTTACGCATGTGCACACCAGTGCCTGGGCTGTGTGCAAGAAGACAAGAAAGATCCGAGGAGCCTAGATTGGAATGAAGCAGTGGCAGGATGGTTGAGTTCTGCGTCTCCAGTGAATGCCTGCAAGCTGCCTTAAGGTGTGCTGCTGGTTCCACAGGGTATGAGAAGAACTGGTTGCTGGTAGGAGAGAAATTAAAATTTAAGAATCTAACTGGAGACTAAGAGCTAATGAGGAGTTATTTGATGTGCAATTTTGTAGTACTTCCCCCATAGATTTGTATTTTTGCGTTAGTGTGAAAACCAGTACTATGAAATTGGTCTTGGTGTTAATGCACTAAATGTAGTCATTTGCTGACACTAGCCACAGATTTTGATTTGTCACTGTAAAGAAACTCTAGCCTCACCATGTGGTTGGCCATGTGATGTGACCACCTCTGGGCACACACAGTAGCTCTGTCCCTCATCCAAGTCTCCCACCTCTCCTCTCCCCTCTGGACATGAGAACAGATAGCAGAGTGGATCTGGGGGGCTCTGTCCTCAGTGTGACGTGTCAGGCAGCTGGAATGCCAGCTGTTCCAACCTCTGCACAGTGTGGGAAGGTTTGGGGTGACTGCGGCGCCTTTGGCTTTGGACTGGGCTGAGCAGGAGGGAGCAGTGACGGGTCTTCCCATGCCTCTTCTTCTTCCAGAAGCTGAAGGCGTTTGGCTCAGAATTCTGGGCTTCTAAGGGCCGTGGAGGTTGCAGTTTGGAGAAAGGGCTTTGGACCTCTGGGTTGGTCAGCTTTTTATCACTCTGATTGACTAAGGACCTCGACTGAGGGGCCGAAAGGTTCACTTTGGCTCCCGGTTGCAGAGGATGAGTCCACCCTGTTCCACTGTCTCCGGGCCTGTGGGGAGGAGCACCGTGGCAGAGTCCTCATGCTGCACTGGGGACCCAACCCTCAACAGATGAGCCTTTGGGGACATTCTAGATGGAAACCAGCAGAGCCTCCAACAACATTGCCAGCCCTCAGAGACTCTTCATGAATGTGCTGTGGCCCGGCTCACGCACACGCGCTCCCGCGCCACGCAGACAAGTGCTCCCACGCTCGGCCACCTGTGGGACAGCCTGTGTCTGTCGGGCATGCAGAATTGCTTCCTCCATCCTTGGCCTTTGACATTGGACTCCACCTAAGCCAGACCCTCCTTTCACCTTCAGTTGATATCTCAGACTTGCTGGGTGTGGCCATTAGAAGAATTAAAAATTGGGGGTAAACGTCAGCTGCTGTTCCCACGCTTCCCCTTTTCTTAGTTTTTGGGGTTGATGGTTAGAAAATACCCCATTCCAGGCAGCATATTTATAGTTCCTCTTTCTTGGTGCCTCGTCCATTTGAAAGGGCATTTTTCTCCACAAAACATATATGAGGAACCCAGAAGAAGCCAACCAAGCACATTGGCCTCGTGACTCTGATTTGTTCCCACTTCTGGTTTCTGTGACTGCCATCATGATTGATAGAACCGCGTAGCTGAGCCTTGCTCAGGAGAGTCTCGCGTGTGCTGTTTTGACAACTCCTTTTGCAGGAACTTGTTTGGCTGAGTCTTTGACCCCGACCCCTGCAGACTCAGTTCGCCACCTTACTGCAAAGACTCTGAGAACACCATCTCCCTCTGATTCTGTTTCTCTGGTACAGATGACAGACACTTGCTCATCCTCTGTAGAGGGCCTTGGATCAACTCCAAACCCTGTCTTTCAGCAGTTTTCCTCTCCCACGTGCCATCCTGCGGTTGGCGCTCCTAGGCTTAAGGACACTTCTGGGCATGCCTGCGCTGAGCCCTCCTCCCCCATATAGGTTGAATGGATACCTACGGTTCTTTCTACCACTGCTGCTCCCATTGGGTTCTGCTTTGTTTTATAAAGAATCATATCTTCTGCGTCTCACCTGATGATCAATCACGGCTGGTGCCTATTGGCCGTGCGGAGGGCTCACCATGGCAGGGCTGCTCCAGGCAGAGTCTGTGCCACAGAGGGGGCACGCGAGAAGCCATGGCTGTCTTAGTATCTTCCTCTTAAGCTAGGACAGGGCCCTCGTGCCACTGATTGGTAAGGTAAGGAAAGACAAATAAAATTATGAACACGATACTCTTCATAAAGGAGGCAGTGTTTCTGTTTCTAGAACAAGATGGTCTTGGAAAGCCCTTGTGCGTGTGAGGAGGTCTGAGATGGTTTTAAAGGGCAAGTGGTCTTTGCAGTCACTTGAGGGATGGAGCCTATTCCAGGTGGAGAGGAAAAAGCAGAGCTTCAGAGGCTGCAAGCTGCTGCACCTCTTGAGACAGTGGGGTATGGAATGATAGGGAAAGGTGTCGAGTTTGGCTCATATTTGAAAATCCTGATTGCTCCCAGGCTCCTGGGTATCTCCTCTCTAAGACCCCAATATAATGATCAACCTTGACGTCACATCCTGAGCCAGGCCCTGCTGCCTGAGACACCTGATGGTGCTATCGCACCCATCACCTCATTCCTGAGCATGTGCCAGTGGCCCCTGCCCACTGCTACCCTCAAATTTCACAGATTTTCACCGTTGATTCCCATGATCTATAAAGAGCACAGCACAGGCTCAGGTGTGACAGCCTTTGCTGATGTTTTGAGAGAAGTAAGAGAGGTATCCCGTCTCAGAAAAGAGCAGGACCACGGCCAAGTGACCACTTCAAATTAGGCCCACTGATCCCCAGCCATGCTTCCTGGGCTATTTTCTCCTGGGGTCAATCTGAGTCCATCATGTCCAGCCAACTGTCTCTTTTAAAAGCTCTGTCCCATCCCCATCTCTATCATTTTTAAAAATTTCTAATTTCTTCTATTTAACAGCAGAATGCATTTCAATTCATATCACTCCCATAGAGAGCAATTTTTCATGTCTCTGGTTGTATCCAAAATAGAGTCATTGTCAGCCCCTCCACTGGGAGGAGGCTGCTGACCCCTTGTGTTTACATGGGGCAGAGTTCCTTCCCTAAGTCTCTCCCGTGTTGACAAGCGGGACCCTGACATCCACTGCTGCACAGGGCCACCTGGGACTTTTCCCTGAATAGACCAGCAGCCCTTTCCTTAAAGACATCTGTCTCCTTAGACCACTGGTTTTCCATCCCAGTGTTCATGGGTGTCCCTGAGCTGCACCCAGGTCAGATCACCGTCTCTAGTGATTACTAACTGAATCGGTCCAGGCGGACTGGAGCACAGATACTTTAAAAATTTGTTTTGATTGTTGCATTTATTTTTTATTGATTTGTTTTTATTTATTATTAATTTTTTAGAAATGGAACAGGCATGTTTTAAAATGTCCCCCGGTGATTCTAAGGTGCATCAGGGCTTGAAGACCCAGGGTTCCACCAGGGCTCAGCACACTTTTTCTGTAAAAGGCTCGACAGTGAGTGTCTTAGATTTTGTCTTATATTCTTTTCTGTTTTCATTTTTTGCAATCCTCGACAAGTGTAGAGACCCTGTTTAACTTGGGGCTGTGCCAAGATAGGCTGGGGGCTATCTTGGCTGGCCCTGTTTTAAACAGACAAGCTCAGACTTTAGCCTGATTTCGTAGGGCTGTGCTTTTCTCTTCCTTAGGACAGGGAACTGCAGAAGACTGGGAGTTCTCAACACCTTGCTTTCTTATCTTGACGGCATTGGATTTATGGCTGTGTCCACATTGCCTCCAGCTCTGAATCTTTCTGATTCTGCTCTGGGGACAAGCACAGCCTGTCCTTGGGGTCCACAAGCATGTGCATTCTGAGCCTGTGACTGGACAAGGGAGGGTCCTGGGCTTTGAGGTGGTGAGACCTGGGCATCACCCAGGTCTGATGCTCACAGGGATCCCCACTGCCCACCCATGCATAGGACAGGACTTGACAGGGTCATTGTGGATACTAAATATCATGATGGTTCTGGGAAATGAGATTGTCCCTTTGTCCAAGTGGCTCAGGCCCTCCAGAGCAGAGGGTGTTGGGACAGATCACCATCCCAAGCCAGAGTGCGCTCCTGTGTAAGGCGGGAAGTCACAGCACTGCTTCTCTCACAATCTGGATAGTTAGATGGGATCACTCAGGTAAGGCCCATTAGACATGGAGGTAAAGGGTCCAGGTCAATTGTGTGACCCAGTGTAGGATCCTGAGCACAGAGCCAGAAATCACCAAAAATCTGCACAGGGGCTTCACTTCTGCCTCTGAAAAGCCCTTGCTTCAATTCATTAAAAAATCTATGTAGAACAGGGGTCCCTAAGAAGATGACAGCTAGACATACAGCTATTGTGTGCCAGGCCCTTGGTTCCTCCTCCCTGGGGACAGAGACCTGAATCAGACATGGATAGTGTGAAGGGCCCAGAGGCAGTGCAACACTTCTTTGTTGAAATCCCACAGAAATATGCCATAAAGAGTGCAGGGGGCTGGGAGAGACCTCCAGATCAGCCCTGTATTTCTCTTCTAAAGAGGTCAGGACTGTTTCTTTGCCAGGTGGTTTCAGGATACATAGATGAACATGGCTTCCGAGTGTTGTCTACCTGACCTTGTGGCACTGGACACACACAGAGGGTCAACCCCTAGGAGAAGATGAACAAAGCAGACATACGCTGTGTGAACCCAAGGCCACAGGGGAGGGCTGTCCCCTGAGGAGGTCCTCATGTCTGCAGGGCTATGCAAGGGCCTGGTCCCTCAAGAGCCTCCAGGGGTCCTCACTTCCCTTGGCAAAGAAGGACAGGCAGGCGATCCTGCTGAGCTCATCCTCTTCATGCACAGGGGCCACGAGCTTTGTGCCTGCTCTTTCCTGCTCATGTTCCTGGAGGAGCAGTGCAGGCTCCTCGGCCCTCACCAGGAAGGCAGGCTTTGTGCGTGTTTCTCGGAGCTGGGTCTCGTTTTCAGCATTTATCCTTGCACCAATTTAGGAAGCTTCTTGCAAAGTTTAATTTGCTCAGGGTCACAGATTAGGAAGTGGGAGAAAGAACATTCAACTCTGAACTCTTTCACGGGCAAATCCAGGTCCTTCTGCAATCCGGTGACAGTCTCCTCCTTGCCCACAAGTGGCGGAGCTCTAATAACAGATGGTATTTATGGAGTCCTGCATGTTCACTGTGGGTTCTGTACTTTCTCAGGAATCTCTGGGGGGG
>NW_025999977.1:56613207-56689743 GCF_001458135.2 Marmota marmota marmota
GGGGGGGGGGGGGGGGGTGAGCTACTTGCCAATTCACACTCCACAGATAAGGGAGTTGCCCTGCAGAGCAGCTGGATGACCTGCTTAAGGTGACACAATTAGTAAGAGGGCAGGGTCAGCGTTTGAAGCAGGCAGCGGCAACTTCTTATTAACAGCTATGCTGTGTGATCTCCCTTTTCTTTGATTTTTGTCTCAAATCTTCTTGTTGTGGTCACAAGTTGCCTCTCTATTGACAAATTGAAGTAATTACCCAGAGTTTTCTTCCCTGGATTCTTAATAATTCATGAAAACCCCTCAGTCTGTTACTGTGGATAACACATTTGCCACATGGAAAATGAAGTAGGAGTCCATTCTTTAAAAATATGAGCGCCAAGGAGAAAGTCCTAAATCCTCTCTTCTTGCATCCATCTGGGCAAGATTCTCGGCCAGTGAGGCCCTATTTATTAAACTTGTTTATAGCTCCCCCCGTCTCGTGTCTCTTGGCATTCCCTGGTTGAATAAAATTCCCAAATGGACTTCCCTTCTTTTTCTTGGCCATTCCTCAAGTCAGAGAGCAGCAGCACAAATTACATGTGAGCCGCAATTGGAAGGATCCTCATTTCATGTAATTTAGAGGCAGAGACAGCCTGAATGGCTCGCTGATTTAATTACAGGATGTAACGGCGGGCGGTGCGCGGTGCAGGCCTGACAGCTGAGGGAGGCCTGCACTGGATACCCTTGTTGGCATCTCCTGGAATCCAGCCGGCAAATCTCGGGGGGAAATTCTGCTGTGACAGTAGTAAACAGACACTGTTCTTGATCTGCCAGGGTGAATTACCAGGTAATTTTGGTGGAAACTTGTGTCAATATAACATGATCTCTCTCCCCGTCTGTCTTATTTTTTCCTTTTCTGTCCCTAACATTCTTTCAAGACTGCCTGTTAGAAGGTAAACTGAACAGGGCAGAAAATCCCTCTTTTCTAAGGCATGATTGGAGGACACAGTTTCTTCATTTACAGCCAGGCAACAGTTCTGAGCAGGGTGCTATGGAGCCCAGGGTGGCCCTGTGTAGGGAGTAGCTGTCTAGCCAGGGTGGAAATTCCCTCCAGGCCTCCAGGGGCATCCCGGTGATGCTGACCACCCCTGATTGCAGCTTGGTAGATGGACTTGCACAAGATGGAACTTGCGATGGAAACCTGTGGTATCTCCTCTCTAACATTCACCTGGGTCTCCACTTGTAAGGGTCTACCCGGAGGACTAAAGAGTTAATATCGGATTGTGGGAATCAAAAGTGCAGACTTCATTGCTCACTGGAAACAGGAGCAGCTTCTCTCATCCACGCCATTCTCCAGCACCCTGATCTGTGTAGTGCCCCAGACCATGCTGGGTCCCTGGGCCACTGCCCTCTTTCTCCACCACATTGTGGGTGAGCTCAGCCACGGACTCTCTGAGCAGCTGGAGGACATAGCTACCTGTGGGTCACTCCATGGGCAGTGATCATGGATCAGTGTCACCAATGCCACCAAGCCAGAAGCAGAGGGATGACATAGCAGAAGGACTTTTACATACTTCAGTGCTTTAGAAACAGCCTTACCTGAGCTCCAGGGGAGCTGGGACAGCTGCCAGGGAAGCCCTCCTCGCCTTCCCTGCACTGGCCTGCTGGCTGACCCAGCTACCCTCCTTCTACCACCAACTTAAGCCAGAGGACAGGCCTTTCCCCTCTTCCTAGGCACAGGGGTCCACTCAGGCTGCTTTGGGGAGTGGGATCAAGTTCTCTTTGTTGTGGCTGCATATCGCCTGCTGGCTGGGCTGGCGATATGAACTGGGTTCAAATGAACTGGCTGTATCAATAACTAAGAATACGGCAAAGAAACCACGCAGCACACAGACCTAAGTTTCTAAGGCAGGATGGCTCAGTGACCCAAGGGTCAGCTCCAGGGTTAGAAGGAGCCAGAGAGCGAGCACACTTGAAACCTTCTATTTATTGGGGAAAAGACATTCTAGAAAGTTCCACCCAAATAAGGCAAGGGATTGGGTTTTGAAGGGTGGAGTCTTGCTTGGTGATGTCTTGTGGTCAGCAGATTGACTGACATTTTGGAAAGCCACACCCATCTCAGGTGCTGTGTGGGGTCAAAGGCAGAGAAAGGCACACATAGGTCCGTCACACAGCTTAGGCAGGCCAGTCCCCTGATACGCTCAAATGGGCATAGCTCACACACAGCCCGTGGATGGCTCACGACAGCTGCATCTCTTTGCTCCTGCCAGGCTGCTCCGGTGATATCATTCTACCTCACACCCACATTGCCAACACCCTTCTGGGGCCTCCCTGACCTTGGGGATGACTTTCAGTGGTGGCACACACCCAAGGCTTCCTTAACAATGCCAGCTGTCTTGTTTGATGAAGCCAGGAGGCTCGGAAAGTTTAGGTTTGCCTAAATCTATAACCCAGCAATGAAAAGCAACAAGCATTAAGTGTTTATCAAGTGTCGTACAGTGAGCTATGTTTTTCATAAATAATCTCATTTAATTATTTGAAAACCTCATGCAGTGGGCAGTTTACAAGCAGCTGCATCTTATAGGCAAAGAAGCTCAAGGATGCACGGTAGAGCCAGGAGTTGGATGATGGCCGGCTATCTGCCCATCCAGCCCCACAGCTCACGTTCTTAAGCACAGCGCCCAAATATTCAATAACTGGTGAGTAAGACAATCGTCATTTCTAGAAACCAGGCTACAGACAGTGGGAAGAACTCCACCTCTTCCCAACCGGCCTGTAAGGTTTGTTCTTCCTGGTGAGGTGTCAGCCCAGGCGTCGTAAGTGGCAGGACTACGCCGCATTACTCCATAACAGGACCACGGTAATGCGGTGACCTATAGGTAGATGCTGATCCTGTGTTGACCAGACAACAGTGGAAGTGGAAATAAATGAACACATGAGGTTTCTTTTCACATTTTCTTAATTATCCTAATTGGCATATAAATGCATTGCTAAAATACATTTCTACCCACTCATACTTTGCATCTTGATTCCCCAGTTCAGCCTTTTCTGCCCCTAAGTAACTTTCACATACTTCAGTGCTTTAGAGATAGCCTTATCCAAGCTAATGACATGAAAATAAGGAGTAATGTATACTCAATTGTACATAATAGGATTGTCATTCCACAGAGGGATGCCTGAGTGCCCTGCTAATGCCATGAGAGACTCAGCATGGAACTCCAGGCTCCAGGAATTGAGCCAGAGAATCAGGCTGGGCTGTGCGTGGGCAGGACGGGCGGCTTGGCCGCAGGATGCCTCAACACTGGGTGCTCCAGGGACCAAAGCCAGCGGGGGCGCAAGCTGCCGGCCAGCCATGTCCTGTTGCCTACACAGTCATTCTCCTGTCCACAAGGAGTGAGACTCCAGGGACCTTCTTCAGTGGAGATTGACGTTTCCATGCAGAACAACGCAGAGTTATTTTCAATGATTCATTTGTTAGTGATCAGAAATCACAAGCAAGGCATTCAACCCCAGAAGAACATCTCGTTCTGATGACTAAGTGCTGACTTTTTCTGCCACAGTTGCATCCTGCAATATCAGAGACTCCTGGTACAAGCCACCATGCCACACTGCAGTGACGCAGGAGTCCCCTCTGTGGCTAAGTGTGCCACAAAGGGGGCGGCAGTGTGGATGTTGTGCGGGAAGGTGAGCTGGTCTGTTGACCTGAAGGGCTGGGCTGGAGCTGCTGCGGGTAGAGCCAGAAGCGCTGTGGAGAGGCGTGAAGACACCAGCGGAGCCCGTGACATCTGAAGGAGGGTCGGGTGGAGATGAAAGCCGGGTGCACACCTCACAGGAGAGTGCTGGATGGGGCAGTTGAGGGACCTGCACTGGCCGGGACAGTGGTTCAGCCCTGGGCGTGCAGGTGGTGGATGAACCCTGGGATCCCCTGGGGAGTACTTGGTATAAAGCAGCCACGGGAGGTCTCCAAGGAGAAACGGCAGTGATCGCACCAGGAACAGTTTACATTTTAGAATTTACACACTATTTTCACCTTCATGAGTACATGAATTCTTTTTTCTTTCTTTCTTTCTTTTTTTTTTTTTTTTTTTACAAAAACCCAAGAGTTTTAGAAATAGCTCTTAGGTCACTTATCTAGACTCACATTGTCTAACTTGAGATTCCAAATTCTCTTAAGATGCCAAGTGGTCTTTGGGCCTGTGCCCTGCAGAGATTCAGAGCCGGAGGCAGGCTGCGTGTCCTGGCTCAGCAGTGTCACCCATGTGACCTCGGACAGCTTCCTTATCTCCCTGGCTCGGGAGCCTCATCTTCAAAATCAGAATCCAAGTAACACCTTCCTTACAGCATTGCCTGGATAGCTAAATGAGACCCTGAGGACCCAGGGCTTACTGGAAAGCCACCTGTCACTGGGTGCATGTTCTGGAGAGAATGTAGCTTTCCCTCCGTCTAGAGGTTGTATCAACCTGCTCCTCCCCTAGTTCCAGAAGCTGGTTGAAGTGGAAGAAGGGATTGGACACATTCAGTCAGCTAAGCTGCCCCCCAGCTTAGCTAATAAAGGGGGGCCTGGGCCTGGGAGGCAGCAGTCACTGTGCACCAGGCAGGAAGAGGGCGGCCTCTCCACCCGAGAAGAGGAAGGGCTAGCAAGAGAGCTGGCCGCGTGCCGGGAAAGCAGCGAGTCTGCTACACTCGGTGCCCCATCACTCCTCGAAACCCCCAAGGGGCCTGGTGCCATCATTATCCTCGCTGCAGAAATGAAGAAGGGGCTCAGAGAGGTGACCTGCAGGAGCAGCTCTGCTGGAGTCAAAGCCCACATCTTTGCTTACTCCCAGAGGCTTGGCACTAAGGGGCGGGCACAGGAAGGGTGGGTTGAGGTCGCACTCTGCTTGAAGGGAGACACTTCCTCTGCCCTTGATCTTTGCTTCTCTGCCGTTGGACACCAGGGCCCCTGCTGCACTGGGATGTCCCCTGGAGGATGCCGGGCTGGAGCTGGGGCCTGCTAGGCACACACAGGGTGTCCTCGCTCACTCTCCTCTCCATTCGCTGGGGCTGGTCACCCTTCTCCTTCCTAGTCTCTCTCTCTTTCTCTCTGGCTTTCTTGTGTTCATTTCTGTATAGCTGAGGATCACCATAGCAGCCTCTACCGCTTCATCCAAATATAAACCCCAAGTCAGTTCTCATGTGGACTCAGGGATTTCGAAGGTCTGTTAAATGCCTGTGACCTGTGAATACCCTGCCCTTTGTTAGTCATTGGACAGGCAGTTCTGTTTGCTGACTCTGGCTCTGCCTTCCTCAATGTGTGGGGCAACAGCTTTTGAAGTGTCAGTACAAAGACTTTTCCTTGCAGGTGTGGATGCTGAGATGTGCTCACGATTGGGCGGTAAGTGACATCTCAAGGTCTTTTGGTAAATGAGGCTGGGTTTTCTGACTCTTGGTCCAGTGCTATTTCATCTCCAGCAGACTTAATGAATCTCGGTTGGGATGAGGGACTGTGCAGGTCAGGGAACCGGCAGCCGAGTGCTCTGTAAGCCGTGGGCCTCCTAAGGAGCTCCCTTTTCATTAGGGTGATTTACAATGGGGCTTTTATTCTAAAAAGCTACCAACTTCTGAATGATATTTGTGAAATGCTTAACCTCATGGGAAATCCTTCCTATATGCAGAAAAAAAATCACCATAAATCATTTTGTTTTCTTTTTTAAATGAAAAGACGTGAATTATTTTCTAATGAGCTGTGCCAAATTAAGCATACAAGAAAACACTTTTATCAAAAATTTTGACTAAACAATGCAAAAGACCAATGAGGTTACTTTTTCTCTGTATCAAGATTTCTCAGGAGAGAGATGGGGAGGGCTGAGCCAATGACACCTGGATGCTACTGCCAGGTGGTTTCTGACCCGTAGTGCCTGGTTGCAGGTACAGCCTGCATGGGGCTAAGAAGAGTGGGCACAGGGTTAGACCCTCTTCTGTCAAAGCAGAGAGGCCACATCTGCTGTCAATCATTTCCCCTAAGAGAAGAAAAGAAAGGAAAAAAAAATAGCCTGATACATGTCTCAAAACACAAGGGGAGCTGGGCACAATGGCACAAACCTGTTATACCAGTAGCTTAGGAGCTGAGGCAGGAGGATCATGAGTTCAAAGCCAGCCTCAGCAAAATGAGGTCCCAAGCAACTCAGTGAGACCCTGTCTCTAAATAAAATACAAATAGGGCTGGGGATGTGGCCCAGTGGTCCAGTGCCCCTGAGTTCAATCCACAGTACCCACCAAAAGAAGCAAGAGGCAAGAAAGGAAAAGGCCCTCCAACCTCAGGCTCCTTCCTAGGTATTGGCCTAATTGGCCAAAT
Organism: Marmota marmota marmota; assembly: GCF_001458135.2. Classification (NCBI taxonomy): domain Eukaryota; kingdom Metazoa; phylum Chordata; class Mammalia; order Rodentia; family Sciuridae; genus Marmota; species Marmota marmota. Next base: position 56,619,515 of record NW_025999977.1, read on the forward strand.
GGTCGGTCTTGCATAGCTTTTTCCCAGTGGCCATTTTGGAGTTTGTCAGTAACCCTTGGGCACAGAGTTTGGGACAATCAGTACCTCTGTAGGGCGAAGTAGATTATTTACATGCTGCTTGGAGCTGAGAAATAGCAGAAATAGCTTGAAGGACCCAGAACAAACTGCTCTTCTCCCCAGGGGTAGGCAGAAATCCTCTGCCTACACCAGCCATGAAGACCCCCGGAACCCTGCATTGGGATCTGAGAGCACCCTCCAGGAAACATCTCACCCACCAGTCCCAAGTGGGATGCTGCAGGGAGTAGTGGTCTTGCAGGCAAGGTGCACACATGTGGGACAGCACAGGTGCAAACGCCCACACCACGCGACACAGCACATGCACACATGATGCACACACAACACTGATTCACACGTGGCACCTCCAGCAGGGTCCGGGCCCTACAGTCCCCTGTGGGGTGGGGCAGGGGGGCACCAGGCACAGCACTCTCTCTTGCCCACTCTCAGGCTGCTCCTGCCCGGCTTGGGGAGCTTGATCTAGGTCTCGCCCTCTCTTGGCTGACAGCATGGGGTCAGGGTATGATTCCTAATTTTTAGGGCTGGAGTTAGAGCTAAGTAAGTTACTCTGTATAGGTACCAAGCCCACAGCTGCTCATGGGGACACTTACCCAAGCTTGAGTTCACTCCCTGTAGGGCAAGAACCTGGGCCACCCCTGCTCTTTCCCATGAGGCCTAGCGTTCACGAGGAACGTGGAGCTAACTGAATGTGGTCTCTTCCCCGTCCCTCCACCTGGGGAACAGGCAGCTGCATTGCACTCAGGCTAGGGAAAGGGTAAGGCCCAGGGTGTGCCTGAGCATGTGGCCTGGCTTTGCCAGAGTTTTCTGGTCACTAATGACCTTTGGTGCTATAGGGTTCAGGCTGCTCAGAACCTGCCCCTCCTAGGCCTGTCCCATGCTCTGCAAGTGCAGCTCAGGGCACCCTCCTTAATGCCTCATTGTCACCAGCTGTCCATGGGCTGTGTGTGGACTGTTGTGCAGAGTAGTCTCCTGAGGGGACAGGTGTAGCACTGGGAACTCCCTGTAGCACCCCTCAAGGATTGATCGCCTGATGCAGGTGAACTTCCCCCTCAACTTCTGCCTAAGATCCCACACAGCACCTGAGATAGGTGTGACCTGCCAAGATGTCTCAATCAATCTGCTGACTGAAGACATAACAAAGCAAGACTCCACCCTTGAAACCTTTCCCCTGCATTTGATGTACCCCCTTGAATAATCCACTGGCATCATTTTGTCTTGGTCTAGTTCAAGAACCCATGGGGACTAGATGTATCAGGGGCTTGACTTTTGTACCTATGTTCCTGAGTGTTTGTGTTTTATTATTTGTTAATTATTTGAGATATTAAGATTTAGGGTGGCTTAATTATTTATGATATTAAGATTTAGGGTGGCTATTTAGGGTGGTTTGGATTCCTCTGGGCAGAAGAACCCTCCAATGAGATGCTGGCCATCATCCTCGTGAAACCGTTTCCTGGTCAGCTGTTGCTAAACAACCCAAGTCCACTGGCCAACCTCCCTGTTTGTCCTCCATCTGGAGAGGACACTGAGGTTCAGCAGGCTGACAGCCTGAGGTCACGTGAATGGCTAACTGTGGCCAGGACGCACCCTGTGGCACTAGATCCTGAATCCTGCGCTCCTTTCATCATTCCATGTTGTCCCCCCATGGGCTGGACTAACTAAGAAGGGACCCGCCCTGAGCCATCTCTCACAGCCTCTGACACAGTCCTTACAGGACTACTAATGAATGGGCGGTGTCACAGTGAAGCCACTGAGCTGGAACTTAAGAACCTCAGCGGAAGGAGGAAGCACACGGTGCAAACACACAGTCCTGATGCCCTCTGTGACCACGCCCTCTCCATTTGCGTCACAGTCCCTGCGGCACCGGGGCGGGGGCACATGCATCCTCTTCCCTTCTGCCCTACTGTTCCATTCCACCCGTTCTACTCCCAGAGGAAACAAACTCATAGAGTCCAAGTAACGTCCCGAAGCCTAACCGCCTGCACCTGCTGCCTCGCGGGGCGGAGATGCCAATTTGGCCAGCAGCCAGAGAGAACATCTGCTTCAGTAGAGGGGAATGTGGATGCCCCATCGGGCAGGTATGGAGGCATCTGTTCCAGGTGGTGTTGCCTCCCTCTGAGCAATCCTCGGGTCCGGTTCTGATGAGAGCCACCCTTGACATGGCCACCATGCTGGTTAGGGCAGCAGGAGCTGTGCCAGGAGTGCTGTCAGCAAAGCTGCTTGGAAACTGATTCTGCCTCTTCTAGGGTGTGGACAAATGAGGCCCTGGGGCCATCTCTGGTCACAGCAGGAAGAGTCTGGGAGGGAAGACCCACTGCCCAGAGGCCTTTGCTGTCCCACCCTGGGGCTTGGCTGATGGAATCTCTCATCAAGAGGAGGTGACAGCTCACTGTCTTTTCATTTCCTCTTTCTGAGGAGTGAGGACATGGTTTCCTCCTGGACATCTGGAGGGCCAGGCACTGGGACATGCATGGTGAGTCCTGCCAGCCATGTGTGGCGGAACGGGTACTGGTGTTCCAGTGGTGGCACAGCCGCTTGGCCCTCAGCAAAGTTCTTGGTAACTCGGGCCTGTTTCCTGAGTATAAAGCACAGATGCTGACGGCATGTCACAGGACTGTCGGGGGGAAGGCTACTGAAATGGCGCTTGGAGGGCGCCTGCCCAGACATGCTGGCTTCTCTGCTTCCGTGGCCCAGAGCCCTCTTCCTTCCTCTGCTGCTCTCAGCCTGGATGCCACTGTCTTCACAATCTTGTCCTGGCCCACCAGGTCTAGGAGAAAGCCTGAGTGTGCAGTCACTTCCTAAAAAGCAGCGCGCCAGGCAACGGGCCAGAAAAAAGCACAGGGTTTATCGGGAGAATGGGGTGAGGGGCTGTTGCTGTAGATCTCCACCAGGACCTGGAGAAAACAAAACAAAGAAAAAAAACAGTGACACAGAGACAGAGTGAACCCCAGTCACAAAATTCTAAAAGTCCCCTAACTTTTAAATGTGCTTGAAAAGAAAACTGGGTGGCACTGGGAAAAAAGAAAATCTAGTAGCTGAATTTTAACAAAACCAGCACAAGGACAGATCTCCCTGTGATTGCTGAATGGAATTAAAATGTGGGACCCAAATTGGGGATCACAGCACATGGTTTGGTTTGAGTTGGATTTATAGACTTTTGTGAGGTGTATGTGTCAGCAATGAGAATGATTGAATATTAAAATAGACTGCGCCTAGACCTTCTCCATTACAGCCAGTGTGAAAGCAACACGGAAATCACCTTTATCACAGGCATTACACTGAAAATTTAACTTGAAATGTGTTTATGAAATATAGACATTTTCATTTACATTTAGAAGTAAAAATTTTTTTAAAAATCTAAAACTTTTTCTTTTTTATTTATAATGCATGCATCTTCAGTAGAACATACATAGAATTAATGAATATACAAATTCTAAGTAGATTGTTCTGTATTCTCAGTTTATTCTACCAAAAAGATTCACATACACACACACACACACACACACAAAGACAACACTGTCCCAGACCGTAAACCATCACTGAGCACACCCTTGGCCATTAGAGGGGCGCTGTGTGGTCAGACAGAAGGGACACCCTGAAGCATCCCGGGTTCTCACCCCCAGTGACCCAACTGCAAAAGCATGGGCACACCTGTGTGATGACCACCAGTGCTGGGGGTCGCTGGTGTGCTTTTGGGGAACCATGTCTGTGTGTATTTAGAGGAGAAACTTACATTGATAGTGCCTCAAATTCTGAACTCAAGCATTTGCAAATATATAATTTTTGCCTTCTTATTCTCAATACCTTTTAAAAAATATTTCATCTTTAAAGACAAACAAGATGTAGATACACACTTTGATGTGTTAATAATCCTCTGAGGAACTTGGATTGGGTCCTGAGGGGTGGCGCTCTCTGTGTTGTCCTGGGGCTCTAGGTGTGGAAGGTGTCTACGCCTGCACTAATGGATCCTGCTGGTGGTTATCATGGTCCGCACTCTGTGGAGGCCAGAGACAGGGTCACCCACTGCTCTGTAGGGCAGGGGAGCAGTGCTAACAAGGCTTAGATCCTGAGGACTGCTGTGCACCATGTCTACCTTACCTCGACTCATCTGAGCTCTGTGTTAACCAACTCTGCTGGTTATGGTGTGAGTCAGCCTCTGAGTGCCCGTGTGCCTGCCTGTCCTGGCTGCTCCAGGACCTGCAAGCACAGCTCACTACATCTTCATGGTGATGGTGTGTGTGTGTGTGTGTGTGTGTGTGTGTGTGTGCATGTATCTGTGCCTGTGAGTTTGTATCTGTGCGTGTGTGTGTGAGTTTGTGTGTGTGTGTGAGTGCATGTATCTGTGCGTGTGTGTGAGTTTGTGTGTGTGTGCATGTATCTGTGCGTGTGTGTGAGTTTGTGTGTGTGTGTGTGCATGTATCTGTGCGTGTGAGTTTGTATCTGTGCGTGTGTGTGTGAGTTTGTGTGTGTGTGTGAGTGCATGTGTGTGTGTGCGTGTGCACGTGTGTGTGTGTGCGCGTGTGTGTGAGTGAGCAAATGGCTGGGACAGCTGGGCTTTCTGGGCAGGCCCTGAACCGTATTCCTGCCACCATGCCAGCTCTGTGGTGGAGCACAAAGAAGGGAGTCGGCTGAGACACTTGCTGGAACTCTGAAGAGGAAGCTCATGTCCCAGAAATGCCATTTCACAGCAGGGTGACTATGGGTACATTCCTAAACCTTTATAAGTTTCATTTTTCTCATACATAAAATGGGGAAGAGAGGTCCCTGAAAGGAAACTATGTGAGGACCACGGCACACACACCGCTTGGTGCCCTTGGCAAACAGGGAGTGTTCACTCTGAGGTAGCTGCGACTGGACACTGAATCAGCACAGAGGACAGTGGGCTCCCGTTCTGCTCTCCTCACGTGTATGATTCCCATCAGGTGTCAGGAGAGCTCTCACCTATGATTTTCAGGTTGGTCCATCCCAGAGCTCCGACACTCACAAGGGTGGGGCCCAGCGCCCTGCTGTGCACGTTGATCCTTCCTGCTGAAGTGCCTCCTGTGGCAGAGACGCTGGGTCAGTGTTTGTGGGCAGGCTGTCTGAGGGCTGATGACTTCAATGTAGTGCTCTCATGATCACGGAAGAGATGCTTCAGATCATACCTTATAAAATTTCTCACCATCGATGACTTCAAGCCAAAAGGAAAAAAAAAAAACCCAGCAATTTTACAGGGTTTAACTCAGCAATTTATAGTACCCATTATTATTATTTTTTATTGAAATAGCACACTGTGTGAGATTTGTTAAAAGTCTTCTAGGGGAAAAAAACACAAACGTTCCCTGGTCCAAGCTTGCACTTTTATGTAAGAAAAGAAAACTGTCTACAGAAGCTAAGCGATGCTCAGGTCGATGGAGTGACAAGGACAGACAGGTCAGATTCTGGGTTCGGGTACTTGACATTGCACTTTCTGCCTTAAAATTCAGGGCTTTCTAAGCTGGAAACAATAACTCACCTGGAGTTTTTATGCTCGCTGCTCACTCTGTGGCCAAGGAACCTGGGGAGACAAGAAGCAAGGACAATGACCCAGGGACTGAGGCTGGAGCTAGCTGCAGGAAGAGGCTCAGTGGGGGAGGAGGTCTGAGTGGTGAGTCCAGGTGTGACACCGAGAAAGGGACATCCCAGGAGAGAGAGGTGCAGCATGAATAATGGCAGGGGGTGGGGGGAGGGATAGGGCAGGAGTTCAGAAGGAGGCTGGATCACAGGCTCCCTGCCTTGGTATGACGTCATCGTCTTCACAGGGGATCTGTTAACAGAGGAGCAAAGGGCGACATTGATGGGCAAAGTGACTTGCCCAAACTTGTCAGCTAGGGAAGGTGAACCTGAAAGCAAGATGTTTAACTGTCTAACCTCCAAATCCAGTGGTATTCCTGCCATTTTCTTTTGTTTGGGGAATTTTAATTGCTGAGATATTTGAGTTGAATTTGGTACGCATACTCAAATTAATTAAGCAACTAAGTAAACATATTTAATTTTATTTCTGCCTGGAAGAGGTAATTGCCAGGATAGCTGTTTGTGGGGAGCCCCAAAACAAAAGAAAACAAACAAACAAAAAAACATTCTTCGGTTCTGTCTTTTACCGAAATGCTGATTTTTCCCCTCACGGTGGCTCTGAATCAGTCTCAGGCCTTCCTTCATGATAACTGTTTAATGATGTGATATTCAGGGCAAAGAGTTCTACCAACTCATTTTCTCTCTGTCATCTCCCAGCCCACTGAGGAGGCAGAGGGAGGGAGGGAGTTGGGAGAGGTGGCCACTGGGGGGCACTGTTGCTCCATGGAGCGCCGCCCTGGCCTCCCGCCTGAGCAGGCCCAGCTGAGCTCAAAGGTAAGATTTCCAAGGTGTGCCCCTCCACGAGTTTCTTAATGAATTTCCCTTCTGTGTGCAATCTTCTTTTGCACCCACCCCTGCCCGTGTTGGTTTCTGACTGTGGATTCTGGGTTCAGCACCGGGTTGGGCGTGAGTGGAGCTGCCCTGCCCAGCTCAACAGCCCTGAGGAGCCTCGACTCAGGGAGCCGCATGGGCAGCAGTCCTGACATCACTTAGAAGATTAAAAATAAATTGAAGCACATGTCACTTCAAAGGGGGCACCAAAAGGACATCTGCATGATTTGGTGCATTAGAGAGAAGGTTGCTGGCTCTGGATTGGAACTGTAGGGAAGGAGATAGGATTTTAACGCTTGTAAGCTGCTCATATTTCCGAAGGAATGAATATTTTTTATTATTTAAATAAAGATGCGCTTCCCTCCCCCATCTCTGCACTTTAATCCTGCTCAGCTTTGATTTGGGTGATTTGGTCGTCCAGGGAGCTTGCAACTCACGCTGGCGGCGCTCTGCAGAGTGAGGGGGCTGGGCAGGCTGGGGTAGGGCCTCCATTCTCTGGCCCAGGGTGGAGGGGTCTGCAGAGCCAGCAGCCCAGCCGAGACCAGGCTGGCTTTATCGGCCAGTACCATCTGTGCAGCAGAGGCCAGCTACCCACGGCAGGGCCTCCATCTGCAGATGCACCTAAGACTCATCCATTTCTGACTGGTCTTTTGTTTCCAAGACCCTCCCCTCAGCCCTGCCCCTCCCCAGAGCCTTAGTCACACACACTCACATCCTCCCATCAGTCACTTCCTGGCTAATGGGGACTGAGACCTGATCATTCTCGTTTTTCATGCCTTGTCAGGAGGCCTGAGCACAGGGAGAGCGAGGGCAGCTCCGGAGGAGGGGAGCGTGGGCAGATGTCCTCATGAAAAATTTACAAGGAATAATCAGAGGCCGAGTCCCCTCCCCTCCCCTCCGGTCTGAGCCCCCCTAGGCTTGCCGCCGAGGCCATCAGGAGAACACGGAAGAGCCCTGGTTCTGCAGGCAATCTGGCTCGGCTTGGCTAATGCGAGGCATTTGATGCACTTGGCCATCCTCCTGAGACTGGGTTGCAAATGCAGTTCAGGCGAAATTGATGAAGTATCAGTTAATCTGAGGCTGACAGTTTAGAGAGGTCACAGCTGCGAGGGGCTGCTGGGGTCTCACAGAGGCAGGACCAAGAAGAGTTAAAGAGAGAGCGCGCCCAGTGGAAAGGAAGCATTTATCTTCTTCTGACGGGCATTTCTCAAACATTTCTGTATGGCCAGCGTCTCTGACCCTCGCCCCCATGTCAGCAGTTTGAATCAAGAGACTCACTGCTTTCTGACTCCAGTTTGTGTGCAATTACACCTCCTCTCTAGAAAACCCCAGCCCTCGGCAGGAAGGGGACAGCTGAGGCTCCTGATTGAAGCAGGCAGTTAGGTCTCCTAATGCAAATCTCCTGGTTTTAATTGGCTCTGGGCGTCGTCTGCTCATTCCTACTCATCCTACGCTGGCTTCCTGCTACAGGAAGGTTGGCCTAGGTGAGCGGTGTCTGCAGATGGTGGCTGGGTGCTACTCAAGAGGAATTTACAAGGAGTGGTAGGGCCCCTCTGGAAGGCCATAAGAAGGGATGCAAATTTGTGTTTATCGGAGACATGTTTCTGGATGAGTCTCAGGCCTCCAGGTCCCCTGCCCTCTACTATCTGGGGATAACTGTGGTTGGCCCTATCATCCAGGTGCCTGCTCAATACTGAAGTGGCCTTAAGGCTAGATTCACAAACAGCTGGGCTTTATGGAGTAGAGTGTGAAGCAGCAGGACTTTGGAGATGGTCAGCCCTGGGTTTGGGTCCTGGCTTCCCTAGCCTCTGTCAGAGGTTTTCATCATTACCACCATCTGCCTTTGGGAAATCAGGGCAAGAGGTGATGAGGGACCTCCTGAGATGAGGGACAGAGCTGGTGTTCTCACCCCATCACTCATGCTATCTCCCCTTTCCTTAATAAGGAGAGTGGATTGAGCTGGGAAGGTGCTCAGTGGCAGAGCACTCCAGCACCGGGGAGGGGTGTCTTTATTAGAGTTATCATTACCATGCTGCCTCCATGTAAAAGGAAGGGACATTGGGGTCTGGCAATGGGTGGCAAGATCCATCCCTTGCTCTTGGGAGCCTGGGCCTTGCTCCATTCCTGGGGTAGAGTGTGGTTTAGTGCAAAATCTGCTGATTTCCAAATCAGAAAAAGTTGTGGTGTGGTGATTACAGTCAGATTGAAACGTCCACTATTTTCAGCAGGAAAAACATCTAACAGAGCATCAAGGACTGTTCTTCAGAATTACCCGGGGATGCGCAGTAACAGAAAGGTCCTTCTAGAAAGGGACCTCTTCCTCGGGAGCCTGTGAGCAGAGGTGCTATGCGGACGGTTCTGCAGTGAGGTGCCCAGGCAGTCCCCCTGTGCCTACCCGCCTCCTCCCTGTGGCTGGCATGGGCCCGAGCATGTGGCTCCCAGCCCTCAAGCCCACAGCCCAAGGGAGAGGTCCAGGGAGGTGTCCAGAGCCTGCAGGAAGCACTCTGACTCTTAGGGACCCTTAGGGACATGTGTGCACACAACCCCCTCCACCCCCCTCACCACAGGCACTGCCCCCACCACACCCTCCCTGCCACACCACACACAGGGGCACACCTGCCCACTCCAACTACACCACACACACACACACACACAGCACACACAGCACATATGTACACTTAAACACACTCCACTCCTTTTATAATAGTTCCTTTTTTATAAATAAAATACTAGTCACACACTACCAACTTATTATGTGTTACAGAATAACTCAGGTCATTCTCAGCCTGGGTGATTTTGCCCCTGAGGGTACTTGGAAGAGTGTGAGAACTTTTGGTTGGCGCATCTGGGAGGTGCTGCTGGCATCTAGGGGCAGAGACGGCATGCCATTCAACACCTAGGAAACAGGGATGTCCGCGTGGCACACATACACCTGCCCTGTCAGTTGTGCAGAGCTTCAGAAAACCCACAGAACCTCACACCAAGAAGGAAAATAGAGCATGGGTTGGGCAGCAGGAGTGGGGCGTGCGGGGGACAACACCCGAGGCGCTGCCTCCCGTCTGGCGCATCGGCCTGGCTGGGCGATGCGGAGGCAGAGCCCGGGTCCTTGAACCGCACCCTCCCCAGGATGGCTGGGAAAGCTGTGACTCTTTTGGCCTCAATTCCCTGGTTTATAAAATAGGTGTTTGGGCTAGATCAATCAGTCTCAGGAGCCAGAGATGTCTTGGGGCAGATGAAGAAGACAAAACAGCGGAGAAATGTTCACGAAGAATCGTGAGCAGCAGCAGCTGCAGGTGGGGCTGCTGGGCTGGCAGAGGAGGAGCCAGCTTCCTCCTCTCTGCCCTGGACAACGCCTGGCTGGAGATGTCCTCTGGCCACACACCTCCAAGCCCCACCCCTGTGTCATGAATCCTGCTCCTTTAAGCTCCAGACTTCCTTGCAAGAAAGAAAGCGCCTGCGAGTGATGGTCAAGCAAGTTTCTGAAGTTCCTGTCAGAAGACATGGCCTCAGCACCTTGTGTACTTCTCGTCACAAGCCACCAGGGCAGCTTCCAGGAGAGTGGCCTGGCCGATAACGTAAGGCCAACCTGGGTGTCAGAAGCAGCGCTGGTCCTGCTGGGCACGTGGGGCTCCAACAGCTTCCTGTGTGAGTCCAGCCTGAGAGTGGACGCCAGCCCCAGGGTTTCAGGACACCTTGTGTGACTTGCAGGTGCAAGGAGAGAAGGGCCTGTGGGCTCTTGTCACAGGGAGCCTGGCCCTTGGGAGACTACTGGCTGCCCTGTCACTCATGGAGGTGCCTTGAGGAGGAAGGTCCAGGGAATGTCCCCGGGCCATGCTGCCTTCCTTCAGCTGGATGGGATTTGGGGACAGCTGAGTCTCCCTATCAGGATGGCACACTCTGCCCATCTGCTGTGGTGTGGAGACACAGTAGTAGCAAGGTTATGGCATTTTTTTTTTAATTAATAAAAATAGGTTTCTAATTTTACTGAGGAACCTGAAGTTTTGTTTGTAAGAATCCTTTCAAGGAAGGGGAAACAATGAGCAGTTCCCCAGCTGGCCACTGGTGACTTCCACTCAGTGGTGGAACTAGACGTGTGTGGTGCCAAGGATGCTCAGTCTGCCCCTCTGGAAGCGAAGTCAGCCCCACGGGAAAATCTCAGAAGTGGGCACCCCCCACCATGCCCCGGGGCTGCCTTCAATACCAAACCCCTCCCTGAGCCATAGCACATGTGAGACTTTGTTGTGTTTCCTTTTGCCTCATGTTAACATGCACACCATCAAAAGCTCAAAGGGATACAGTTAGAGAAGTGGGGGGGAATGTTACAGAGCTGGGGTCTTCCAAGAAACTGAGGCAGCTCAGAGACCCCCCCTCTTCCAACCCCAGTTCTCGGGATCAAGTCAGAGAGGTTTCAGACGTGTCGCTCAGAGTAACAGGAATGAGTTTATTGAAGGGCTGGGAAAAGGGAAAGGGGACACTCTCAAGGATCAGAGGTGGTCCTCTCAGAGAGGAGAGGGACATGTGCCTCTCCTACACTCCAGTTTTAGAGGGGATCCCAGAGAAGTTTCCAGAGAGTCCCACCAAGGTCCACCTCTTGACTTTTGCCTGACAGCAGGGTGACATCAGACTTTCAAGTCCTCACTGCCATGGCAACTCTAGGTCACCTTGGCCTGTGCTGACCTCTTCTAATTGGATTCTTAACCATACAGATTTTATAGTTAGGAGGAACTCTCCTTATTTTCCAGAGTTTCAAGATCTGGTCACAAAAGTCTCCTGGGTTCCTCCCATCAACATTATCTGGGGCCTGCATTTCTCCTGCAGCTAATAGGTAATTTGCTGAGGAATGTGACATATCCTGTCCACTGAGGCCAGGCAGGACTGCAGGTAAATGGCTTCTTGGAGAAGAAAGCATGTGGGAGTCAGCACAGTGGCCCATTTGTAGAATTATTCTATAACCGTGTCCCCACCATTCCCGTCTGTCTGTTCCCTAACAGGAACCCCAGTTCTTTAGGATCCTGCAACTTCCCTTTTTGGAACCCAGCTGCCATTTTGGATTTCCCTAAATCAAAGCAGTAATCAGTTAGCATTGCATAAGGTTAAAAATAGCTAAGATGTCCTTATCTTGCATGTAACTTGAGCCCGAGAGAGGCTAGTGGGTCACCTGGGAGCACTGCCTGGCAGCGGGTCAGGCAAGAATCCAGGTCTCCATTCCCAAATGAACGGTGTCTTCATCCCAGGATCTCCATCCTCCTCCTAATGCAATGTTTGCAGGATCTAAAAAACATTGGGTTACACCTGAAGGGACGTCTCGTGAAGTATGTCCAAAGGAATTCCGTGGACAGTGGAGGTCACAGCTTAATTTCAACTTAGCTCCATCTTCCACTGATACACTTTATAGATTTTCTAATTTATGACGTATCTTAAAGAAGGAGGTTTCACAATGACTCCACAGACATGTGTTCTCTCAGCCTGCTCAGTCTTAACAGATGTGTGAACCCAGCTCACAATAGGCTTTGGGAACGGGTCACAGGAAGTCCAGGGCTGAACAGGTGACATCTGAAAGGGTCAGGAAAGGGCTCCTCACTGGGCAGGTTTCTTAGCCTGAAGGCGTTTAACCCAGCAGTTCTGCTTTAACTGTCTAGGGCCCTGCAGGGCGTTTGGGCCCTTCTGATGGGAGAGTTGGTGCTTGTTGGGCAGTCAGACACCACTCATGGCACTGATCCAAATATAAGCCCACAGCCAAAGTCATCACCCACAGCAATCTGAGCAGGAAGTAAGTGAGGACATTGGAACACTGGGTGGGGAAAGGCGACCTGTCCCGAAAGTGCCATGCCTGCTGCTGGCCTCCTGGATCCCACTACCGGAGTCCTGGCCTGCACCTTTGGATGCAGAAACCAGAGGCCGGGCGCTGGAGGCATCTTTAAGGCAATGATTTCCTTTGAACGAAGACAAATAGCTTCAAAATACAGTTTGCATGTGAATCAACTTGAAAAGTACACAAGCCCCCATTACCAAGTTGTATTGGAGCAGACCCATTTCAGAGTAAATTTTAACATGTGTTCAGCAGTGATAAGAACCGTGTCTATTCTCTGACTCCCCTATGTACATAAATTACAGAGTAGTCAGGTATTGACATGGAGATCAGGCGCAGGGCAAACCAGTCTCACTGTGGACTCATTTCCATGTCAATGCTGGGCCTGGGCTCTGTGAGGGCTTCACTCCCATGAGCTCCCTGAGCAAACAGGGACAGGGAGACCTGCTGGTGGGTCCAGAAGCGCTTTCTGTCACTGGTGTGCTTAGGCACATATGCTTTAAGGGAGGGTCATAGGAGAGCTGAGCTTCCTGGAGCCGTCCTCACTTTACAGAGCATCTGAGGCAGTGGACTGTGCTGGTGTGTGCCATTTGGATAGCAGTGTGACACAAGCAGCACAAAGGTCCTGAGGCCTCCCGCGGGCATCTTAAATTGTACTCACCAGTTCCAGAGGAAAGCAGTCTCGGCTGCCTTGGTTCTTCTAGGCCCTGTCTTCCAAGGCCCTACTGCACCTGCCTACCCAACCCGCAGCGAAGCACGGCCCCACAGCAGGTGGACACAGTGCCCTGGGGCCGTGCCCCCGGAGGAGCACCCTCACAGCTGGGATACATGATGCTCATGAAACTTACTTGTTGGGGACACTGCACAAGATCTCCTTGGCGGTCAGGTGCTCCCGGGCTGTGTGAGGTGGAGTCTGGTCTTTCCCACTGCCCAGCAGTCCCTGCCTCTCTTCCTGGGCACCTGTTCCACCCAGGATGGTCTGGACTGGCCACTCCCTGCTTTCTACCTTTTTAACCAGGGTGGTTAATGCAGGGACCAACATGGGTTGAGGGTTGGGAGCAGTCTGCCAATTGCAGCATCAGGGAGAAGCATCTGAGAGCAAGACCCTTTCTCCTCTGTCCCTGAGGTGACGTGGGGAGATCCAGGACTTCTCTGCAGTCTGTCATGCCTCGCCCTCCCCTGCCATTCAGAGGAAGACCACGATACTCAAAGAAAGTTCCAGTAGCCCACCGAAGGCACTGAGAGGCACTTAGGGTCCAGAGTCTGCCAAGCGACTCTATGAAATCGTGCTGACCTGAATTTCTCCCTTACTGTGTATGAGTGTACTCCCGTTTGCTTCAGCTAGTCTAGATTGCGTCAGATCCTCACTCCTGCCGGAATTCAGAATAATATGCTATCTTAGAATATCACTTGTCTTTGTGTGTATCTTGTCTATGATACTAATTATAGATGAACCTAAAGTTCATTCTGGAAATTTCTAGAAACCTTCAAAAGTGATCAACAGCAAGTTGGCCCTAAGCGATTTCTCTCCATTTTTTTCTTTTTAAGAGAATCAGAATATTGCCTTCAGATATCATCTGGACTCACCTAATACGTTCTTCTTCTTCTTTTTAAACTTGGGATCCCTAAAGATAGCAAAGAAATAACCAGCATTATGAAAACCAAACACAGTCTCGTAGATCTTTAACTAAGGAATTGTATAAATGCATACAGTAAAGGCTACTGTGGGTTGGGAGTGCTGCTCTGTTGTATCAAGGTGTCCTTTAACGCTGAGTCCCTCTCTGGCCCGGTTCCTGCTCCCACCCACAAGTGGAAATCCAAACATGGAGGTGGAGGGTGCTACCATGTTGGAACCAAATTCCAGAATGGAAACAGAATAAGCTGGACTGGACAATATGGAAGATCTCATTTTTTTTTTAATTTGCTAGAGCAGCGTTTCTTAGCAAAAACATTGAGTGTCCACTGCTAAGGTTTAGAATCAAGTATTTTCACCTTGGATGATGCAAACCATATGCTTTTGAAAAGTGCGTCTCCATTGCATTTCTGCTTCAACAGAACATTTCCCTCTTAGGTCTGCATTTGTTTCATTTGCGGTTATTCATGTTCAGGACACTTGCAAGGTTATGTGTTTTGTCAAACTGACCGGAGGGGCCTGAATACCTGTGCATGTAAAATTGGCTTGTGGCATTTTTTCAAGTCACAATGGGAAGGTGAGGAACCTCTGTAGCAGGAGTCGTAAAGGGCAATGCTCAGCAGGAGTCGGGGAATTAAAGACATGATCTTCTGGGTGCGGTGTTGCACATCTGTATTCCCAGATCCTTGGGAGGCTGGGAAGGATGGCCAGCCCCAGTAATGGGGAGACCCCTTCTCAGAGCAAAAACAGCAAGTGTGATGGTTCCTGTGGCCTCCTCTTGCTTCCTCCTTTCCCTTAAGTGTTGTTTGTGGGAATTTAAATTCTCCTTCTTTCACCGTCTTCTCGGTTCAGCTGCGTGGTGATCATCGCATCCTTCGTAGTCTAGAGACGCGGTCTTTCTTTGTCCCATCTGCCCCACGCTCATGTCCAATGTGACTGTGGGCCTGAAATGGTGATCTCGTCCCACCCAGTGTCAGGGTGTCTAGGAAAGCCGACGCTGGCTGTGTTTGTGGGTGGCTGCTGAGATTCGGAGCTCAGAACTCTCAGGTGGACTACCCACAGGACTTCAGGGACTAACCCTCCTAAGTGGGGATCCAGGTGCTGAGTCCCTTCCACAGCCATCACAGCCGGAAATGTGGGGAAGGTCCTGGACCTGGGGGGATGTGAGGAGGGACCCTGAAGGGAAAAGATTCTTGGAAGCTATGTATGTTTTGGACACAGATGCCCCTTTGAGAAAGACTTTGGGCTTCACACTACCTGTCTCCAAACCTGGTTTTAGAATGTGCAGGAGATGAAGGGGTCAGTGTGTGAATGAACAAGGGGAGAGAGGCCCAGGCCTACAGCCAGACGATGTCTAAGAGTCGACACAGCTCGGAGCATGTGTGTCCCCCATGTCCACAAGGCTAAACACCTCACACACACCCCAACATCCCATGTCTACAACTCTACATCACCATGCACAAATGCCCACAACCTGCATCATTGCCGCACAAGCATGCTCCAACACCCACGCTCACAACCCTACAATACCACCACACATGCATGCCCAACACCCCACACCTCCTGGACCCGTGCGCTCCGCCTCCCCACACAGCACACCCTACATCAACAACACACACACAGTTGTCATCTCATCACTAAGGGGAGAAGTTGTGTTTTCATACAGTATTGATTTTGTGTTGCTGGTGGGGCTCTCAGATGGGGGACCCTCAGCACCACACAGGTCTGTTGACAGACTGGAGGAGGCTTAAAGAAGAACTCTCGATGGACCACTGAAGAGACTGATTTGTCAGCCAAATCAAACATGCAGACCTGCTGGGCTTGGCTGGAAGCCTGCAGAGCGTGGGCAGGAGCTGATGGGGAGAGTGTGGAGCGTGAACAGCCAGGACAGAGCATGCCTGGACACGGACAGGGAGCTGATGGCCGAGGCTGGGCCTGCGGGAGCATCAGAGGGTAGGAGCCCTCCTGCCATCTCCTGGGGTCCTGCTGCTGTTGGGAAAAGCCACTGAGGGCAAACATGGAGGCTGAGCTTGCTGCTTCCGGCTTTCCCCAGTTTCTAAATGAGACCCATATTCTGAGCGTCTTTGACACAGGAAGGAACATTCTGAAAAAATGTCATCCCTTTTTTATATTCATTCTAATTCCTTATTAATCTTATGGCTCAAAATTTATGGATCTCAGCTTCTGCAGAGAAGGTCACAAGTTCAGATTAAATAAGGTTGTTTGGAGGAGGAACGTGAATGTGTGGTTTCTTCCCCTTCTAGCTGGTGGGACCCCACATTCCTGGCTCTGGGCCCCTCTTGGTCCTCACCCCACCTTTTCTTCAGTAGTTGTGTGTCCTTCTAACTCTGCTCTCCTCCTCATGCTCATTTGAGGAGCTTTGGGGACAGTGGCTCTCCCAGCCACCTGGATGCCCTCCTGATTCAAGGCCAGCTAATTAGCATCCTTTATTCCCTCGGTAGCCTCATTGCCACCAGGTAGCACAGCGTGTTCTGGAGTCCTGGGGACTGGGGTGAGGCACCTCTGGGGTCATGATTCTGCTGACGCAGGCAGCAAGGGAATCTGTGCACATGGCGAGGAGGGGAGGAGAAGTGGGGCCTGTCGAGAACTTTCTGGATCTTGATTTGAGGGCCCTGAATCTCCAGGGACCCAGATCTTATTTAAACCCCAACGACTTCATGGTAAGGTATGTGCTAAGGGTCTGGGGTAGGTTCTACTATTTACCTCACTCACATGTACATAAGGTAAAACACAATCAAACAAGCAAACCACTGAAGACAAACTGTGGAGCAGTTGGTGTCATTCAGGGGATTGGGGGAAAGAAGGGGTGTTCAGAAGGAGTGTTTCTTTGTCATGAACCTGCAGGAGGGGCAAGTTCATGGTTGAGAATGCACTGAGCTGCCACCACCTGGAAGGGGCAGGGGACAGATCACTGAACTTCTTTAGAATGGAGAGCCTTGTGGCACCCGGGGCCTTGGGTGAAGGAACAGGTGTTTTCTGTGAAGAATCCCATGGACCCAAGGAAGCACTGCAGGGGAGAAGCCAGGAAAGCAAGACCTGATGTCACTCTCCTGTCCCATTTGCCGAATCCAGACAGGAGCAGGGCTGGTTGACCTGGGAAGGGGTGGGTGGACCCCCGAGTATAGACAGGGAGCATTTGGCAAATACATTTTAGAGATGAAGAGGGAAAGCAGAGACAGAAGTCGGGTCGGTCACTGAGTCTGATGATTGGACCCAGGTTGCCTGATTCTAGAGCTCGGTTCACTCTTGCTGTAATTTGGATCTGAAAAGTCCCTAAAGCACTGTGTATTGAAGGCTTGGCCTCTAGCCTTGATACCACGGGGAGGGGGCAGAACCTTCAGGAGGGGACCTGGTGGCGGTGAGTGAGGTCACTGGGATGTGTCCTGGAAGGGGATACTGGGACTCCGGCCCCTTCCGCTCTCTGTTTTCTGGCTGCCTCAGATGAAAGCCACCTCCATGGGCTCCCACCAGGGCACACTGTGCTGCCACAGTCCCAAAGCAACAGGGCCAAGGGACCGAGCAGTGATGCAGAGAGCCAGGGAAAGCTTCCCTCCTGTGGGGGACCACCTCAGTGATGGACAGCTGACTCTCGTCTCCTACGTGTCTGAGACACGAAGCATGTCCTCCTTTGGCCGGCTGCCCTTACAGTAGATAAAAGGAGGCCAAGCAGAGGCAGGAGCGCTGTCCCCTGAGGCAAAAAGGAAGATCTGAGGAAGGATTGTGAGGGGCAGAAGAGTGAGTGTTGAGGGAAGGTCCTCTGAGCAGAATGGCTGCATGTGAAGTCTGACAGCCATCAGTGGGCAAAGGGCGGGTGAGCTGCTCACTTTCCCTAATATGGGGAGGGGAGAGAGGCCAGAGGGCCAAGAGGACGGAGAGGAAACTGTGGAATGGTTTTGTGTGGAGGTGGACAGGCCTGGCACTGAGGATGCACCCAGTCAGTGCTCACGCCAAGGAGAGGACGCTGGGCAAGGGCTGGTGGTGGCCTGTGCTGATGGGCCCAGAGCATGGACTCCTTTTCCTAAGAGGACCTGGCACTGGCCACGACTGAGACCTTGGATGGCCAACCCTGCCAGCAGCTGGTAGAAACTTGGGAACTGCTCAGGATGGTTTGGGATTCTAGTATTGTGACATTTCTTTTGACGAGATTAAAAGCTCCCCCACCAACCTGCTCTGACCATAACAATGCTATCAGATTTTGTCCCGATCACGAATTACGCGTGAGTTCTGATTAGAGAACTCGCAATAACTCACCGTCATGTCCTGATGAACTGTGGGATGTCCTGCTGTGATCTGTCTGGGTGAAAGTCACTTCTGGCTCCTTGAACTGGACGTCTATCTCAGTAAGATCAAAATGTGACTTCTAAAAAACCCTGCACTTCTCTGCGTGTGGTTGACAGGTCAACACTGTGGCATTACGAATCTGAAAGGCAGCGTTGAAACAGGTGGGGTGCTTTCCCCTCCCTGCTGGTCCTGGGAGTGCATGGTCCCTCGTGGAAGGGAAAGGTCACCTTCCCATCACAGCGGTGACCTGCCTCAGGTTTGATTTTTTTTTCTTGAGGCATTCGTTCACAGGGAAGGTGTTTCTGAGAAGCTGTGCTTGGGGTGGAAGTTGTGGGGGGGTCCACGTGGCCTACCTCCACACCGTTCCTCATGCGCCCCCTCCCTTGTATAATAAGCAACCGAGGAGGCCTTTTCCTGGTGAATCAATAGAACAAAGCCCAAAAGAGAAAAGAAGTACCAAGGAGTCTTTGTTCAGCTGCCATCAGTAGATGACTTTTCTTACATGAAGGGAACATTCCTGGAAAAAGATTTCATTAATTTCCGACAGCAAATGTATGTATTTTTTAAAAGGAAAAAATATAGCATTACCCATCCAAGCCAACAAGACTACTGCACAGGGTGATTTATAAGAGCATAAATCTAGTTATTCCAATGGGCATGGAAAGTGTAATCTAAGGCGATATTACTCTTACGTTATAAAAGGGCGCATACGCCAGCTCGCCTGGGGACTGCCTGAGACCAAGATGCATGGCACTGGTTTCTTTTTGGTAAGAAACGAATTCCATATATCTCAAGATTTCCAAACAAAAAATGCAAAGCTGGCTCATATTTCAGGGCGAAAGCCCTCTGCTGACTAAAGATACTTCTGTTTTTATTGCGATTGTGGTTCTTGCTCTTTTTATTTTTGTAAACTTTTTCCATCATGAGCTGATGCATGGATGTATTTATAGTTGGGTTTCATTTAACTGTGCTCATTTGTACTGATCTGTGACAGATTTATATGATCCTAGATTCCTGCTGTCACTGCTGCATTATTTATGTTTCTATAAATTAAAGCCATTATTATCAAAGATGGCCCCTGACAATAGGATGCGGTAGTTGGAAATAGCATTTAATATTTTCCTAGCCCTGATGAATCCTCTATGGATTGCATCCTGATGCCGACTAAGAAATCATTGTCTTTGCTGGAAAAGAGTAGGTCTGAAGTAATCATAATAATAAGTCACTAATGAAAGACAAAAATTCCAGGACTATTTGTAGACACTGGTTTTTAATCTTCCTAATGATAGGCCTGACGATAAATAGATGAGGGAGATAATACATGGCTGATAACACCAACAGACCAGCTCCTCTCCCTCCCACTGCATGTGATTAGCCTCTAGGACAGATTCACATCATGCGTTTTAAATCTTCCTTTTATCTCTGTATTGGAGTATGATGACTCTGCTAAGCGATTTTTAAGCAAGGGCTTTGTGACAGATGGGGTACCGGAGAGCCTTTATCTCCCCAGCACCCAATGAAACAATCAAACTTAATTGGTGGCTTCAGCATAAAACAGTTTATTTGTGACGCTAGAATACTGCAAATTAATAATCAGATTTTGACGATGCATATTGAGAAGACAGAGAGAAAATGGTTGTCCCAGACTGCTTTTAAAAATTGCTCCGTAGGACCAATCAGACTGTGAAAGGTAGCTAGACCAGGCTGGAATGCTGCCCTCCTGCATCCTGGCTGCGTGATCCCGGTCAAGTCGGGGCAGCTCAGCGAGCTTCCACTTCTACCTCAGAAATGGAAGGGGCCCCCACTCACTAAATCAAGTCATGGAGATTAGACCAAGGTTGCCAGAGCACCTGATCTGCCAGCCGTCCCCCAGCACGTAACAGCACAGCGCTCGCTCGGGTGTCGACGATGTGAAAGTTAGACGGTTTGGCAGCGACGCTGGGCGACGAGCCTGCAGGAGACGTGGGGTGTGTGCAGTCTACCACCGGCACGTCGCGTCCCCAGACGGGACTCTCTCCCGGATCCGTACCGGTTCTCTTCCTATTCTGGTTGCGTGGTGAGAGCCACGGTTCCTAAGCAGTCAGCCACACTCTCTGGTATAAATGTCAAAAATATTTCAACTTTGTAAAGAGGGACAAAACCTCATTTTCTGTCTTTAGTGTTTCTCAAAGGACCTTTCTCCTGCTATAAAGAGTTTCACACCTTAGTGGTTCAACTTGCTCTGAGCTGAAAAAGCGATGGTGGTCATGGTTCAGGGGCTCGTGGCTAGGAGACAGCTGGGGGAAGGGGAATACCTAGAGCTTCGGGGTCAGGCACCGCCACAGCCCAAACCCGGTTCTGGGTCTTACGGTCTTCTGCATCTTGGCTTTTCCAAACCCTGGCTTCCTTGTCTGCGGAATGGGAGCAGTGGTGGTTGCTACTGCCACCCGCCGTCGGGAGGAATGGAGACCCTCTGGGAGTCCCACTCTCCTGGGTCTTCCCTCTGCACCCCATGACACCCCACCTGGAGAGAGATGGTTCTCGGAGTCACATGAGACCAAAAAAGGAAACTGAGCGCACTGTGACAGAAGCTGCCAAGAGGGCAGGGGGACTCAGTGCTCAAGCACGTGGCCCACGTGTGTCTGCCCTTGCCCTGGCCCAGACGTAGTCTCAGACGCTGTCGTCTCAGCTACCC
The DNA here is from genome assembly GCF_001458135.2 of Marmota marmota marmota. Lineage (NCBI taxonomy): Eukaryota > Metazoa > Chordata > Mammalia > Rodentia > Sciuridae > Marmota > Marmota marmota. The sequence continues at coordinate 56,640,428 of NW_025999977.1, forward strand.
TGTGCCCAGGGTGAGAAAAAGAGAACAGAAACAAAAAGGGCTTGACTCTCATGAGGGAATTAGGTAGGAGAGGAACTGGGATTTGTTTTGAAATATTCTAGAAATCGAGACTCACCCACGGAGAAGGAAACTCAGGTTTTTTGAAATAATAACAGAAGGCAGGAGAGATGGCCAGGTGGGCCTGAGGTGCTCGGTCCTCCACGGCTTTTGTTCTGATAAGCTGCAGGAAATTGCCTGTGCTTCACCGCCTGGAGCAGCAGAGATGGCCATTCCTTCAGTTAAAACGCGTGTAAAATGCGATGATATCTTGGGAAGTATTCTCCTGGATGATTGCTCTGTCATTTTTAAGTATGAAGTTTATTTTTATCTTACATCCTTTGCAATCTAAGACTTCCCTTCTTCTTGTGTTGTAGGTCAAGATCTGCTAGAGTTTAACCCTCTGGAGGATAAATTAGTATGTAGACTACAAGGTTGGCAGAGAAATAGGTAAAGGTGTTGTAGGACTTGCACTTCCGGGAAAATGTTAGAGAGGTGGATACATCAGAAGCTGGAAGGTGTGCCACATGTGCATTTGCTTAATCGTGCTATTCTGCCGTCTACACTTGGTCATTGTATAGTGCTTCTGCATGAGAATTTACTCACAAAAATTGATACAGAATTTGCATTATAAGAATATTCAGGGACCAGGCGTCATGGCACACACCTGTAATCCAGTGGTTAGGGAGGCTGAGGCAGGAGTATTAAAAGTTCAAAGCCAGCCTCAGCAACTTAGTGAGATCCTGTCTCAAAAAAAAAATAAATAAAAATAAAAAAGAGCTATTGATGTGGCTCAGTGATTAAGTGTCTCTGCATTCAGTCTCCCAGTAACAAACAAAACAGCAAAACAAAACAATATTCAGAGCCTTATGGATTCTTGTGGGCTCAGTAGAAATGCAAAAACAGGTAGCTAGTGAGAACTTGGGGGCAAAGCTGTTTTGTACCTATTTGATTAAAAATATGAATATCTTACAAAAAGTGTGCAGGGTAGTGCCCATCAAGTCACTGAGTAGGAAAACTGAGCTGGCTCGGGCACACGCTGTCACTATGATCTCAGCAAAGCTCATCACACTCCTCATTGCACATCCTCTGTGCCTTGCTGTTCTAAGAGGGCTACCCCCACCCTCCCCAGGCACCCACTCTCCACAGGAAGCTTGGGGTTTCTTTCTGGGACTATCTGTGGAAAGCACAGAAGCAATCCTTCTCTCTGTCCTGCTCTGCCTCCACGTGTCCCTGTCTGGTTCGGGGCCCCGGGGTATGCAGCTCCTGCCCAGACTGGACCTTGGAACTTTGTTCCTGTCAGTGCTTAATCTTTCTGGGTTTGAGCGTGGCTTGGCTGTCAGCCCAGTGGTGTGGCTGTCATAAAACACACTGGGTTGGGCAATTTATGGAGAGGATAAACATATTTTCTCACAGTTCTGGAGGCTGAGAAGTCTAAGGTCAAGGGGCTGCAGGTTCGGTGCCTGGTGGGAGCTGCGCCCTGCTCCCAGGGTGGCTCCTTGAGCACTGTGTCCCCACAGGGGGTAGGCAGAAGGGCGGCCAGCAAGGGCAGTCAAGGCTGTGTTCCCAGGAAAGAGCCCTCATGGCCAGTTCATTCTGTGAAGAATCCCATGGACCCAAGGAAGCACTGCAGGGGAGAAGCCAGGAAAGCAAGACCTGATGTCACTCTCCTGTCCCATTTGCCGAATCCNCACTTCTGTGAAGAAGCCCCCCCCCCACCACACACACCTGATACACCTTAGTATTAGATTTCAACATGAATTTTGGATTCAGTTCTGGATTTTTTAATATCTTGTGCTTCCTCAGAGACCCTAATCTCCTAGCCCCTGACCTGGGCCTCCCCTAGTATCCAAGGAAAGGGATGGACCCTGGAAAGAGGACTACTTTGGAGGACTGAAAGTCAAATAAAGTTTGATAGTATTGCAAATCTGTCCCAGTTTCCCATCTCTGTCCTTATGTTTTGTTCACAGGATTCTGTTCAACTGTTTTCCAAGTCTCCAGTGGGTTGAGATAAGAGCCTGAAGAAATGTATGACTTTAAGTCTTACATTATGCATATTATACAGTTATGCATATAGTAATATCAATAATGAATCTCTATATTTTTTAAGTACATTATTCTTGCTTAAGTTCAAAACCACATAATAGTCCATTCTTGTCAAAGTGAAGTCAAATAAAATAAAAAGAAATTTCTCCTAAGGAGATATAGGTCATGTAAGTTCCTGAGAAACTGAGAACAGCCTTGGAGAACCCCATCTCATCTAGGGAGCCCTGTGCAGAGGAGCGTGCCCCATAAAGAGCCCCTCATCACCCCTGTGGGGAACGCGTGCTGTGAACGTACATGTTGTGTGGGCCTGGGGTCGTGGCTCGTGGTAGAGCACTTGCCTGGCATGTGGGAGGCCCTGGGTTCCATCTCCAGCTCCCCCACACTCCGTGTCTGTGTGAACCAACCCTCTATCCTGGGGCTCCATTTCATAGTTTCAGTGGGATTTCAAAGCCACCTCTGTCCTTGAACTTTACTACTAATGTGAAACTTTGGACTTGCAGACAAGGGCTCCTAGCCCGCCAATGTCACTGGGTGAATTGCCATCACAGTAGGTACAGGACTCAGGTGTTGTCCTGGACTGTTGGATGCCCCAACCTCAAGGCATGAGCTCTGCAGCAGAACATGGCTCTGGGAACAAGAATCATCCATCAACAGTTGTGCGCTGTCTCTCTACTCTAGCTGGGAATTTTAGGTGGTGAAGTCACTTGAAAGCCCTGGTTTCCATGTTTTATAAATGAAGACAATCATAACAACCCCATGATAGGCTGTAAAAACAGACAGGAACGTTCTGAGCCTTGAGGTAGGATTTACGGGTCCTTTTGCTGGTTTCCAACCCCCTGAAGCTACAAGGAAACTGAGGCTGAAAGGCCAGGTAAGGAGGCCAGGTGCCTCCATTCCCTGAGCCCCAGCCCCGCAGCCAGCTTGAGGCTCTTCCTTTTACAGAATTCACTTATTTCCTGAGGAGCTGGCATTGCTCACTTCATTACGGAGAGCCGAGAAAGGACTCCGGCTCACAAACACTCTTTAACATGTGTTTTTTCTCCTTATCTTATTGACTCAACATGCAGATATCTCTGCCAGAAATGTCCAATTGCACCTTTGTCTAAAGAAGATTTTATATTGATCTTAATCTAATTAGCTGGTCTGAACTATGGTTCGTGTCACAATTCCTGTCTTGATCTAATTAGCTACTATCGCCCAAGCAGCATGCATCTGAAATCATAATTTCCCCCGCGGCAGCCTTTCCCGTCGGGGGCTGCGTGCTCCAGGCAGACAGTTCTGAACCCTGCAGACCTCTGCGATCTTGGCTCTGAATTCTTCTAGAAATGCCACTGGATTGGGAGCCAGGCATATCCAGAGCTCTGACCTTGGCTCAGTCTGGTCTCCTGTGTGTCCACAGGCAAGTAAGTCACCTCATCTCTGTCAACTTCATTGTCCTTTTCTTGCCTGAGGAGTAAAGGACAGAGCAAGCCGGGGAGCTACAGAGACAGGGTTCTGCTTAGTGCCTGGCACCGGGGCCTCCAAGCTTCTGATTTCCTGCTCTCTTTGTACATTTTCCCAGGGGTGCCTGAGAAGACAGATTCTGTCCTCTCTGGGTCATTTCTCACTAGGACAGAGATTTTCTCCCCCTGCTCTGCTCCCTCCCAGAGCTCCCTCCCTCTGACCCTTCATACCTCTTTCCTTTCTCACTCCCTTCCTCCCTCCAACTCTAGAAATGTCAGAAATGCCCCTCTCCCTTCCCTTCCTCCCCTCCCTCTTCTGCCTTTTATTTCCTTCATCTTTGATTTGGACTTGACCACATTCCCTCAAGTGTACTCACCAAATACTCTCAGTGAAGCCTTAACAGCACCAGGCTGTGGCCACCCTTGAGGAGGGTGGAGGCCGGTGTGGGTAGCTGAGCAGTGACAGTAAGGCCCTGTCCTTTAAAGGCTGAATTTGAGTAAAGGTAGAAAGTGCAAAAGTGCAGATGTGGATGAGCAGGTGGGGCTGAGCAGGGCGAGGGTCTTCCGCACCTGCCTGTGGGGCAGGACACCATCAAGAGCACAGTAGGCCTTTGAAATGATTGACCCATTTGGACACAAGAGGATGCGCTTGCACACAGTTGTGGAAACAAGTTCAACAGACTTCCAAAATCTTCAGAGCCAGGAGTGTCCTCAAGCCAAACCCAAAGCCCAGGTCGTCCAGCTGGTGGGGGTCTGCCCTCAGGACAGTGTCTGCTCCTCCACACTGTGGGTGGGGCTCCTGTGCACTCTGAGGAATCTTGTCACTGCAAAGTGAGGAGTGGGTGACATTCTGGTGTGAGGCGGGGCTTGCTGGACCCAGGTACCTCTGTGCATTGAAAATGCCATATACACTCTTGGGTTGGAGATGTTGTCCCCAGGAGCCAGCAGATTTCTAAACACATCAGAAACTAGCAGGAGGTCAGGCCAAGGTGGTGGAAAGAGCACACACAGCCAGGCTCCCTTCAAAACTCTGAAATGACAAAAATGTGATATTTGAAGAGAATGCATTAGCACAGGGACATAAGGAGGAACTGTCGTTGATTGTGGATTGCCTGGAGTCTGCAGCACTCCAGGAACCAGCAAACAGAGGGGACTGGATTCAGACAGGCAGGGGGCAGAGGACCAGTGTCCGGGATGATAGCACCTGCTCGCTGCGTGCCTTCTGTCACAGCGTCACCTCCACCAGTCAGGCTTCTACTTCACCACAAGCCCCGGTGCAGGCTGTGTCTGTTCTGCACTTGTGGGTCTTCTCTATTCCCAGCCTCAGCTGGTGCCCAACAGAAGGCAGTGAGTGATGCGGTGTTTGAGGAAATAAAGTGAATAAACACCTTGCAAATTTGTCCCCGCTGCCCTCAGTGTCAGCCTCAGCCCTGTCTTCCTGGACATCAACTTGGCAATGAGATTTGCCTTAGCTTCGGCCAAAGTCTCAAAAAGGTCTAGGCTAAGTCTGGACTTTCCTAAGCTTTACAAAAAACCCTCTTTTCCTTGTGCTGGTTGTTTGAACTTTGGGTGTGATATGTCATTTACAATCCAAAAGCAAGAAAAATACAGAGTGCTTGTAATAGTGGGGTCTAAGCTCATTTTGAAACAGAAATCAGTAATCTCCATTTTGCAAAGTAATCTGCAATGTTTTCTCAATTCCAGGTGTCTGTGTTAGTTTTGAAAAATGCAGGGCAAGTATTCAAGAAGCATCCAATTTATCTGCATTTGTTGAGCAGCTAACTGGTAGCTAATGGGCTAGTTATAGGAACAAAATCTAACTAGTGGGAAATGAAGACAAAATCTGCTATCTCTAACTGCGAACTCCAGAAGTGCCCCTGGGCACTTCACCATCAGAGAACCCTCATGCTACCTCAGCTGTCCCCCAAGCCAAGCAACCCTTTGACAGCTGTGCACTGACTCATGCCCAGCAGCATGCTTTCTTCCTCCAGTTCCCACATCAGCTGGGTACTCAGGCTGGCGCCCCCTGCTGGTCATCTGGGAACCATCCTGGCTTCCGTCCTCTGCCTTGGTCTCTTCAGACTCCAACCCCTGCTTATTCCCGTAGGAAATCTCCTCTACCAACAGCTGAGGCTCCTGCTCAGAGGCTTTGAGAGCCAGTTAAATCGTTTCCTCATCTTTCTTCTTGCTCCTTAAATCAGTTCCCCAAACTGCATCCTGAACAATCTTTCTAAAATGCAAGTGAGAATTAAATTATGTAGTGCCTCCAATGCCTTTAAGCTCAGGTGTCTGACTTTGGGTCTGTCTCTGGCTGTAGCTCATCGCGACTTTCGCACTTCAGTTAGTACTGAATTGTCCTCATGCATGCGTGCACCCACGTGTCCTGGTGTCCTGCTCATGCTCAGGTTATTCCCTGTCCTTGGAACTCCAGCTCCTCCCCTTTGTTACTACTATAAATTGTGTCCTTCCTCCAGACTCACATGCCTGGTCGTCCTCTCCAGGAAGCCTCCCCTGAAGCAGATGAGGTAGAACCCGTGTTTGTCACCTTTCCAAGTACCTGAAAGGAACAATTAGCAAAAGAAAGGTTTATTTTGGCTCACAGCTTTAGAGGTCTCAGTCCACAGTCAGTTGACTCCATTGCTTTGGACCTGAGGAAATTTGCAACTGAGGAAAGGCTTGGCTTATGGCAGCTGGGATGCAAAAAGAGAGGGGGGTGGGGGAGGGCCAGGGACAAACATAGTCCTCAGGCCACACCCCAGTGACCTACTTCCTCCAGTCATGCACCACCTGCCTAGGTTTCAACTCCTCTGCAGTCCATTCAAATTATTAATCCATTAACAAGATTGATCCATTGGTGAGGTGGCGCCCTCATGACCTGATCCCTTCCCTAAACCCCATCTCTGGACATGCTGTGCTGAGGACCAAGTCTTCAACACGTGAGCTTTTGGAAGACGTTCTAGATCCAACCATGTCAGCCCTGAGTTTCACAGCAACTTGTTTGTTTGTTAACACCTGCCAATCTTCCTCCCTCCCTCCCTCCCTCCCCCCCCCTTCTCTTTTTGAATAGTGTCTTGATGACCTTGTGAATTGCTGGGTAGGGTGAACTCTCAGGCCTGGCTGTATTTTGCATATTTTGCAATTTCCAGAACCTATCTTGTTTCCTAGATGGAAAAGATTCTAAATACCTCTTTGCTGAACTTATGTCAACCGATATGTATAAAAGAGAGGTCCTGCTTGTCTGCACCTTGTTGTGTCAGGATGAGGCTGTGAAGCGGAGTGAATCCTTGTCTTGTAGACATTCTCTCACTTGACCTTCTCATGGTTCTGTGGTATATAAGGATGGATTCCTGATTGGGGGGGACCATGACCCAGAGCATCCAGGAGAAAGGGTGGGACTTTACACCTGGTACTTGTGCCACACGCCAGGCAAGGCCCAGGGCAGGCCGTCTGTACTCTTCAGAATGACCCCACAAGGTCATGTTCCTCATACATGAGAGGAACCTTGCCCAGAGCCACCCACCCCAGACGTGCAGAGCTGTGCACAGAGCACAGTCTTCTGACGTGGGCCCTGTGTCCTTCCTCTCACCAATGCAGGCCGCCTGCTACTTTCCCTTTACAAAGCAGAGCAAATTGCCTGGAGAAAAACCTTAGCAGGTTCATCCACACGACCACAGCCAGTAAGTTTGATTGAGTTTGGGTTACTTTGTGAGTAATAACCCAAATTAAAGGTCTGTCATAGCAAACGAGATGCTGACCACCAAGGGGAAAATTGCATCTTTCAAATGATCACATGAGGACCATTTCCCAAGGAATGCAGATGCCGGCTCACCAGTGTGATGCCGGCCCTTCCCACTGATGGATTCCTTCTACAGGCAATACATAATCTTTCCAGGACATCCTGATAATATTTGAAGCATGTGACATGTCATCATGCATATTGCCATTAGCCTCCAATGCCAGGATAGAAGGGATGCATAATTCCATTAATCAGGCTTTTGCTGGTATCTGTGGTTTGGCGCCATTTATTATTTGGATAGGGTTAGGACGGAGCAAAAGAAATCTTTCTCACAGCCACAATTCATGCACTAAGAGCCAAGCTGTGCACAGGACTGTATTAGGAACCAAACAGAACAGTTGAATGGAATAATACCTACGATTTTTAGGAAGTTTTAGGATTGGAACCACTAATCCAGGTGGCTGCATAGAGAATGACCAGTGACAAGGCACAGTTCTCAATTATATAATGCACTATGTAGTAATCCCAAGTCATTATATGCTTTCTAGAATCCCATATTTGAGAGACGGAGGAACTTGGCTGTGGACAGCAAGGCAGCTGGCCACAGAGGTTGTGTCCACTGCCCTGCCCGCACTGCCTGGGCCTGTCGCAGTCATGCAAGCACACCCATATCTATTCTCTCCCTGGAATCCTACAAAGTTTTAGGATAGAGACAGGGCATAGATTACTATCCTCTTTTCAGGTAAAGAAATTAAAGCCCTGGAAGTGTTTTTTTTTGCCAAAAGCAGAGAATGATGAGCAATAGAACCCCATTGAGAAACTATGGCTTGCACCTTGGACGACTTCCGCAGCTTCTACTCGCTGCCGTCAACGGGAACAAAGGGCTCACAGGTGATTAAGATGGCCAGGAGCCTTGAGGAGGTGGGTTCCTATCCCGGGGGGGGGGATGCTTGACACACTTGTGGGGGCCACCCCCAGCTCTAACAGGGAGCTGAGCCTCTGTGGCCTTGCCAAGGACGGCCATTCTAGGAGCACCAGGATGGGCTGCCCTTCTGTTGAGGTCCAAGAGATGTGCACCCCCAGAGCCAGCTGTGGGGAGACGGTGACCCATCAGGGGGAACTGGGGCTTGGACAGCAATGAAGGGACTCTAAGTTGGAAGAAATGGCACATCCTGTCATTGTGGGGTGCGTGGGGGATAGGACAGCCTCTGGAGACTGTGTGATGGCTATTGCTATTTTCTAAAGTTTGATGAAGCAAAAACATGTGCTTCCAGCCTGGAGTGGGTGTCCCAGGCCCCCATCCCCACGAGGTGACATCTGCAGGAGCTCCCTGCCACCACCCACCCCACACTTTCCCATAATTGTTTTGTGATGGGGGAAAGAACTAGACAGCTTCAAAAGGCAATTTGAAGGAAAAAGTCGATGACACAAATATGAAAATAGACCAAACATACAGTTGAAAGAAAGAAACCTCACACTGCTTTCTTGGGGGCGGTGAGTAGATGGCATTGCAGAGTCAGGTTTTCAAAGAGACATGGACTAAGAGTTCGTTTTGTAAGTTTTGCTTTTGCTTCTGACTATTACATAAAACTCTATTAACTCAGACATTTTGATCTATAAGCAACAGATGATGATTTATTAATTTGTTTTGTTTTTGTACATTTATAGAATTCCACAAAATTGAAAGTCCTTTGAAAAATTTTTTGAGGAAAATTTTGTTCCTATAAGAGAAAAATACAATCTTTGGCTAATCATTGTTCATCTGATTTCTTTTGTAACAATATAATAGTAAGATTTTTCATGAGCACATATGTGCGTGTAACATGGTTTCATATATATATATATATCCATACGTATATGCACATTCATATATATACACACCAACACATGCACACATGTTTTTGAATGTGCGTGTGTATGTATGTACTTATTCATTGGTTTTATTTTAGAAATATTGATATTATGCTTTTCAAACTTCATATTACCAACACATATTCTTCCAACATTATTAAAAATTTTCAAAACACTTTTTAATAACTTTGTATTATTTCATAAGACTTACATGTTGCTACTCTCATCATTTTATTTTATTGCTGATTTTTATGCATTGTTATTTTTTTCTATTTTATCTTTTCCCGTTTGAGCTATGTCTTGACTGCTATTATCTTATTTTGTGATTGAAAAGATTTAAATATTATTTGAAAGGTTACTTGTAATAGTATTTGTGTATCTCAAAAAGTTTAAAGCTATATTCTTGTGATTATTAAGGTTCAAGATTAAATTTTATCTTGAGTTCCCTAACAGTAACACAAAAATTTGGGAATCTGTCCAAGATCCAGGCAGATTTGGTATCTGGGGAGGGCTCATGACCTGGTTGCCTCCTGGTATTGCTCACTGTCCTCAGGTGGTGGAGGGGGCAAGGCCGTTCTCCAGGCCTTGTTTAAGAAGGGCACCATCCCGCCATGGAGGCCCTGCCTTACAGCCTTTCACCCAACCCCAAAGACCCCTCCTAATACATCATTTCCACTTATGAAATTTCTGGGCATTGACATTCGGATCATAGCAATACCCTCTTACTTCCTCCTTTGACTTACAGGTTCTACTAACACAATCTGGTATTTTGAACTCATGTTAATGCTGTTAATTATTTCAGTATTGTTTTTAAAATAAAAGAAATAGTTTGGGACAATTGTAATTGCTTTTATAATCATATTCTTAAGCTCTTAGTAGTACATTTAATAATTTTCAATATATTTACATATAATCTAGTAAATATCTAATTTACAAAAAAGATATATATGTCTGGTATTGAATATGCATGCTCAAAAATATTTTAAATCACAATAATGATATGAAATTTAAAAATAACAGTAATGCCAAATTTTAGCAAGCTGTAAATGATGGTGTTCAGGAACCAGGTTGCCCTGACAAAATGTGTGTCCAGAAAGCACAGGCCAGCAGCTCTGTAGAGCATAAACTGCTCAGGGAGGAAGGACCAGAGGCTGCAAGGCACATCTGAGTCCTACACGAGGAAGGTCATGGACCCTGTGGTTTCATTGACAGGAGCTGACTTCCAGCCGTCATCTCTGTTGGAGCATTTCAAAGAGAGTTATGCATGTGGCTATTAAAAACAAAACATCCACTCATCTATTGAAGGACACCTAGGTTGGTTCCATAGTTTAGCTATTGTGACTTGAGCTGCAATAAACATTGACTTGGAGAATATCATGCTAAGAGAAATAAGCCAATCCCACCAAACCAAAGGCCAAATATTTTCTCTAACATGCGGATGCTAATTCACAATAAGGCGGAGGGCACTAGGGAAGAAGAGTGTTACCTTGGATTAGGTAGAGGGAAGTGATGGGATGGGAGGGGAGGTAGGGATAGGAAAGATAGCAGGATGAGACAGACATTATTATTGTATGTATAAATATGACTACATGACCAATATGATTCTGCAACATGTACACTCAGAAAAATGAGAAGTTATATTCCCTCTATGTATGATGTATCAAGTGCATAAATGCATTCTGCTGTCAGGTGTAACTAATTAAAACAAATAAAAAATTTGTTAAAAAAACATCAAGTAGCTCAAAGGGGCACTTGGGACCTTATGAACCTGCTCCTCTCCGCAGCTGTAGCACAGCCATGGTGTATCTTCCTTCCACCTTGGTGGGTGACCTTGAGGACGCCGGCCTTCCAGGAGCTTCTGGAAGCCTGGCCAGAGTATAGGAATGGAGTGGGCAGAAGCCCTGAGTTCAGGAGCAGTCTGGGGGAGACAGGTAAAGGGTGCGCCAGGCCACAGATGGGCGGGGGCTGCTGATGAAGCTGCTGTGCCGTGGTGCAGGATGTGCTCCATGGAGGGCCGGTTGTGGATCAGACCTGCAGTTCTCTGTCCAGGACTCTGGATGCTGACCTTCATACCTCTATATGACCTCTGCCTAATGCTGCAGGAGTCTCATCATGGGGAGCTCATCCAGCCCCTTAGAGCTCAAACTTGGCTGTGCCCTGCTTCCACCAGCTGCCCGAGGGGCACTAACTACACCTCAGGTCACCCACTGTGGCTCAATTATAACCAGGTCTTTTCCTGGGAGCTTCGCTTTGCTGAGCACCCTCCCTACACAGCCAGCGAGGTGTGGATTCCTCTAAAGCTTTTGCGAAGAAGGAAGTGCCTGTGTTAGCCTGCTCAGGCCTCCAGAACAGAACACCACCCACTTGGTAACTTAGACAAAGATGCTTATTTTCTTTCAGTTTGGGGGGCTGGAAGTCAAAGATCAAGGTGGGGCAGGGCTGGTGTCCTGGGAGTCTTCTCTCCTGGCTCAGTGATGACAGTTTCCTCCCTCTTCCTTCTTGGGGCTCCTTGTGTGGGGGTCTGGGGCGTGGCTTCCTCTTCTTGACCCCAGTCATGCTGGATTAGGGCTCACCCTTATGACCTCATCACCCTAATCATCTGGTGTTAAGTATAGTCACATTCTGAGGTGCTTGGGGTCACACCCTATGTATGGAGGACCCAACCCAGCCCTCCACAGTAACCACAAAGCACCAGGCACAAAGATGTTAGTAAAAATACTACACATTTACTATGATGGAAGCTTCCCTAGCATTCCAGTGGTGCTAGCCCCTCAAGAAAATAGTGGGTGTTAGGAGTTCTGCTTGGTGGGGGAAGACAAGCAGACGAGAAGGACATGCACTGGGGAGGGCCACATCAGCGGAGGCCACCACGGGAAGGCCAAACGGAGATGGTATAGCAGCTCTGCGAGGTGAATAAACAGGGCGTTCTAGAGAAACTGCTGGGAAGCCGAGCTGTGCAGAGTCCTGCATCAGCTCACCCCTACCCTCTTCAGGAAGTAAAGTCCTTGCTATGCTCTGGGACACTGGTCAATGGACAGAGGGTCCTTGGTCTGTGACCACAAGCTGAAGTTGGTCCCACAGCGTAGCTCAGCCTCTTGAAGTCCACATTGGTGAAGAGCAAGGAAGAAAACGAGTGTGGCACACGCCACCATTCAGAGAAATGGTTCACCGCGCCACATGCGTTCAAAATTAGTTTTCTTTCTTGAAAAATCAGATTGGTAGGAATGCCAATTTTGTGGTCTGTCTCATATTTTTCTGAATTAGGTAAAGTGCCATAGAAATGATTTAATAAAAATATTAGCATTAAAATGTTAATATAACCAGAATGCCTTCATTAAATCAATATGTGAAAAGTGAGAAAAAATATTTAGGAAATAATCACTATATCAGAAAATAGTATGCATCGAAAATTAAAAAAAATTAAGTGACCAGTTTTTTTTTTTTTAAGTGATGAAATGTCTATCATTTCTTCTACTTCTGCAGATATATGTGCGGGTGTGTAAATATATATATATATTCCATTTTTTCTTCTTTTTGGATACCAGGGATTAAACTCAAGGCATTCAACCACTGAGCCATCTCCCCAGCCCTATTTTGTATTTTTTACTTAGAGACAGAGTTTCGCTGAGTTGCTTAGTGCCTCACTGTTGCTGTGGCTGGCTTTGAATTCGTGATCCTTCTGTCTCAGCCTCCCAAGCCACAGGGATTATAGGCGTGTGCCACTGTGCCCTGCTCTATTCCATTTTATTCTTCAATAGTAACAACAATATTATGCATAACTACACACAGTTCTGAATTTAGATCAGATGTATTTAGCTGAATTTGACCCACTTCTTGAGCTTGAGCCAACATTCAGAGGCAGGATGGCTGTGGTCCTGAAACAGGGCGCTCTAAAGTTACAAGGAAATAATTCCTGTGGAGGGCAGGGCAGTTTGGGAACAACAACAACAACAACAAAACAGGTTAACAAACAAACAAATCATCTTAAAGAGAGAACGCCATAATGTAGAGGTACTAAGGAAGAATCATCTAGAGATTCAGACACCAGAAGAGGCAATAGGAGGATTTCAGATGGGGAGGTGGTCTGGGACATTAGAATGCAAATTGTTCTGGATTCAAGGTCAACTGGGAGGGGGCATTCTAAACAAATGTCCAGCCCGGAGCAATGGTCTGGGGTACAGCATGTGTTAAGGGGGGTGTCCATCTGGCTTTCCTTAACCCCTCCAGTACTGATCCTCTTCTCTTGGAGCATGGTTTCATAGTATGACAGCTGACTGGTGCACCCCTTTGTCTGCATGTCACTAGGAACCTGCTAAGGAATGGGACAATACACCCTGTCCCTTCCCAAAGAGGCGGGGAGTCCTGGCCTAGATTAGCTTTTCAGTATGTTCAGTGAATAGATTAACAGAATCAAAGAATATTCAATCGTGGCTCTGTGAACCTGGAAGTCCTTGGAACATTCCAGAATTCTTCTCTGGTCATCTGTGCCACAGACACAAAACAACACCTTTATGTATTGTTATTTTGAATATGAAGTTAATTGTCCTTTTTAAAACCAAAAAGGATACTCATTCTCATAATCATGGAAAAGGTTTTTATTGTTTCTGTTTCTCAGCTTGGTTTGATCTTTAAAAAAGGGCTTCCAGAGCCTAATGATTTTCATCTTCAATGAATTTTTTAGACAATATACATGAGAACCTGTCAATAGGATTGAAGGTCATTTTATACCCTTGGAAATATCAATAATATATTCCTCACGAAGAAACGTTTTCTTAGATAAAATGGCAAATGGTGTTTGAAAGCAGAAAGATCAAGAAAATGTCAGGACCAACCAGCAATTACCATGCTGCAGCCCCTGCCAGTGAATGAATCCTGAGGTGTGCCCATCTGGAAGCCCACGGCTCATTCTGTGCTTAAATCCTGTGCTCTTTCAAAACAATAAATGTAGGGAAGAAAGCAAACTGTCAAAAGGGTGCTGGAAATAGCCAGAACAGCTCATAAAAGCATATAATTCTTGAGCTGTCATATTCTCTACCAGCAGGATAAACACTAGAACCCCCTGCCCTCTCCCAAACGTCTCGTGATGTTGTGAACTTCCTGTTTGCGCTGAAGTTTCAATTCAAGTAGTTTGGGACACATGTGCACCTTCCCATAATGTAAGTAATCATGTCATGAAAAGGAATCTTTTTGAAAAATGTGTCTTGAGTTAAATTCTGTGACACAGTTCTCAAGTGGGAGAGGTGTGTTTTATTTGCTGAATGTTCAAAAATATAGCCTTGAACTAGATAATGAAAGGGTTTTATTTAGAACAGCTCAGAGTTTGGCATCACACATTTGTCAAGGGAATGTGCTTGAAAATTATCCCTATGTTTACCTCAAACTATGCGTTGGATGAAAAAATAATCATTCCTCAACCGTTATAGAATCATAGGCCTTTCCAATGTGAAATTTCTTAATGCAAAAAAATTCTCTATTAGATTTCTAATCACTATCTCAGAACACGCTTGGACCAGTTTAGATAGACACACACGTCCCCACAGAGACTGTAGAGAGGGGGTTTCTTTGAATGCTGGAAGAAAAGGAGAGAATTCCAGTATTAACAATGAAGCACAGAGACCTTGGTCCTGAGCCTTGGGCCTCGGGTCCCTGATGAGGGGTGAGTCTCAGTCTAGATTGCCACGACAACCTCCTTTCTTCCGCGTTTTCTGGAAGTAACTGGGATTCAGATTTAATGGGATTCATAGGTTGAAACCATCACCTCACATTAACCCTGAAGTAAGTGGCTCCTCAGTGTGGGAAGAGCTGTGCGGCCTAATACCGAGAACTTAATACTGAGTGCTCCGGGGTTGAAAGCCCAGCTGGGCAGAGGCCTGGACGTCCTGGACACTGCCCCATGGAAGGCCACATGGCCAACATAAGGGTGTCTGAAAATAAACTCCACTTTACCTCCCTGAAGCGCTGTCCACTGCAGCTGCCCGGGGCAGGGAATCTGGTGCCCACCCACAGTGCTCCCCGCACTTGTTCATGCCCCAACACCCTCCCCTGGTGACCCCGGACATGCTTCAGCTGGAGAAGCTGAGTCCCAGGCTGGATCCGGCCTCTGGTTCTCACTGCAGCCCGGACCTCACCCAGGCAGCGGGCCCCCCTGTGTGGAGTGCCAGGCGCCTGCTGGTTTGCAGGGCTTCCCGGATCCCCCAGACAGACTGGCATTCAGGAGAAAACCGAGCTGTGTGTGGCTGCAGACAGATCCTGCTTTGACGCCTTCCCTGATGCTCTGAGAGCTCCCGAGGTCCTGAGGATCCCCGGGTTCCACCATCCACAGGTCCACCCTGTTGGGTTTTGCTTTGCTTGCTCACCTCTGTCCTCTTCCCAGGGCCTCAGGGAAGTCTGGCAGGAAGGAAAGAGGCACCTTCTCCCTGTCCCATCCAAGAGCACACCCAGATCCATTCTTCAGGAAAAAACTGAGAAGCCGCAATGGCTACAAAACTCTGTTTTAGGTGACATGAAAATAATTCGAGCAGTAACTTAAAATCTGTTGACCACTCTGAGTGTTGTGGTCGCTTCCCTTTCACATACATTTTTTTTTTTTTTTTTGCTGGGGTTCCCTGGTGGCTGACTTCCTCCCTGGCCACTGGCCCATCAGCCCGAGTGTTTGGGTTCCTTCCTCCTCAGAACAGAGGTCTTCCTTCTGGCTTTGCTTGATCCCTCTCCTATGTTCCTCACACCTTCTCTCAGATCACAGTCAATCAAACTAAAATCTCTGCAGGGATGTGAGATCAGTTTGCTGTGGAAAAAATAGGCCAGTCATCTCTCTCTCTTTCTCACTCTCTCTCTCCTTCAAAGCTTATAATTAATAATGAAGGAGGCGGCGGCGGAGGAGGAGGAGGAGGAGACTTAATTGCTTCTGGAAGCTAAAAGTCCAAAATCAGGGTGTGGGTTAGAGTAGGTTTCTTCTGGAGGTGTTGAGAGAATATGTGTTAGACTTCTTCCAGATTCTGGAAGTTTCCAACCATCTTTGGCATTTTCTCTCCCTTTTCCTCAATTTCCCTCTCTGCTTGGCTCAGTTACTTAAGATCTTTACATAACCCCAAGACCATGAAAGTATTTCTCAAGTGAAAGATCCATGCTCCCACTAAAATAAATTATATTGTCACCCCTCAAATGCAGATAGTGCAATTTAAAAAGTAGCCAGTTTTAATATAATGCCCCCACAGTTCTGAAACATATATATCTACCTACGAAATTATGTTGTCATCTGACAGCATGAGCTTAAGGAAGACACTTTAGGAATTGTTTTAAAAAGGATGTGTTAAGGTCCGCCATGTGTAGCTAACACCATCATGCTCATTTGACTCTTCCCACTACCTCCAAAATGGTCTGTGGACACAAGGACTGAACTCCCAATTCACATGTGAGGAATCTGGAGCCCAACAATGTAGAATATTCTCACAGTTTAGCTCCGGAATGTTCAAATTCCCATGTTGAAAGCATGGTCCCCAATGTAGTAGCTAAGTTTAGAGGTGGACTTTCAGGCGATGACAGGGTCATGACCTCATCAGCAGGTTAGTCCACTTGACAGATTGATTAATCAATCCATCGATAGCTGGCTGGACTACTGAGAGACGAGACCGAGTTGGAAGAAGTAGGCCGTGGAGCCAGCTCTCTCAAAGGGTTTTTATTCTCTTGGCCCCTTTCTCTCTCTGCTTCCAGCGGCTGTGGGCGGAGCAAGGGAGAGGGTCAAGTCTCCAGGTGGGGAGAAGCAGGCCAGGGGAGAGTGTGGAGGAGGACTTCTGGGGCAGGAGGCCAGGCGAGCTGTTTTTCTCTAGGAAAGTGAATGTGGCCCACCTCGGGGAATGAGCATGGTGACTGAGGAAGCCAAGGTGAGGCTAGATTGTCGCAAGAAAAAACCCAGAATTTCTTAGGTAAGATGTTTGTTGTGGAATTACAGAAAAGTACAGAAGACAAAGTTGGCCACAGATCTGGAACTGCACCTGAAGAAGGTGCAGCATCCTGACTGTGGGGTTGCCTCCCTCCTGTCCTTAGGTGACCGGGCTCTGCTGGGTCCCCTCTTTGGTGGACATCCTCTCTTGCACAGCACACAGGCTGGGGGATGTGGAAAGACAGAGTTCCTTTCCTCACAGTTCTGGGGCTGCAGGTCCCACGTCAAGGCCCTGGAGGGTTGGAGTCTGGTGAGGGCTGCTCTCTGCTCCTGAGCTGCCACCTGGTTGCGGCCTGCTCCAGCGGGCAGAGCCCTGTGGCCTCACGTGCCAAAAGGAGAGGAAGGGCAAGAAGGAGCCAATGCTCGTTCCCGCCAGCTGTCTACAAGGCTGCCAACCCCATCACGAGGGCACATCCCGAAGGCCCCGCTTCACGGGTGAATTTTGGGAACTCGTTCAGACTGCAGCAGTCCTGACACTCACTCACTCCACGGGGCCCCCTTTTCTGCTTCCCCAGTGCCATCCTTCACCCCCTGCCCTGGTAATGGCTGCTAATGCCTTGGCAAGGCGTCATTCACACCACACAAGAGTGGGTTTGATTGATGCTGTGAGTCACTGTCTGGATTACTGGACAAAGTGCTCTCGTTGACCATTTTATGGGCCATCGGTCCCTCTGTGGCTTGAGAGCCTCTGGCTCAGGCACCTGCTCCTGGCTAGTTCCTGCTGGCTCTGCTGGCAGCGCAGGTGTGAGCACCATGTGTCAGAGACTTTTTGAAGGGGCAGTGGGCAGGTGTGTCAGAGGTGTGCCCAGCAGGGAAGCAGCACAGCAGGAGACGGTCCAACCTACTTTGCAAGACTTGGCCAGGCCCTTTTCTGGCCAGCTGGGACCAAGATGGAGACTCAGGAATGAGTCACCCAAAGGAGTGAGCCTCAAGTCACCCATGTTGTGGGGAGCCACCCAGTGCTGGCCATGTGCACCGAAGCCTCAGACCTCTCCGCATAGGGCATAATTTTTACCATTTTAGCTCATCGTGTGGATGGACAAAACCCAGATATGAACCTGACTCAGCTGTGATTTACAGAGGGAGGTGGGCTTGGCTCTGGTGTGCCCCAGCCTGATGGCCTCTTTTTGCACAGCTCATCCTGGAGTCTGATCCAGGTTCTAGAATGCGGGGTTGTGAGGGGTGTGGGAGGGGAGCAGCCGCTACCTGGGTGTTGGGTCCACATGGAACCTGGGATCTTCCTGAGCTGGCGATGATCAATTGTCTAAGGAAGTGTCACATGTCCCTCGCAATGCATCCCTTGCATTCTGCAGCAGGGCAGGGGACAGTGGGCTTGGTGGCTTAGAACTGGGTAGGCCACTAGAACCAAGTTGGTAGTACTTTAAAAATCTGCCTGTTGAACTAGGTGAACTGAATGCCCCAGACCTGCCAATGATAACCGTCTTGCAAATCAGGATGGGGTCCTACGTCCACTGGTGTTCAAGATTAAGCACCCGAGAAAGCAAATTTTATTTAAAAAAGAGAGGCAGAGATAGACTTCTGGAGAGAAGGAGGCCAGAGTGGGTATCCTGGGAGTGGGTGTGTGTCTTGCCTTTTTATAGTTCCCAGGTTTCCTCTCCCTCCCCACCTGCCTAGTGACTAAGGGCCAGGAAAGAGCAGCCCAGGGGGTGGTCATTACCATTCCTTGGGCTGGGCAGAGCAACTCCCTGAGGCCCTAGTAACCCATTTCCTTTTCTTTGATAATTAGCCAATTAGCCCTCATCTCTCTAACCCTGACACTGGTGTTGGTTACTGTAGACTCTCATATCCACGACTCTCCTGCTCAGTAGCTGTTGGTGTTGGGTCTCAGGTAACACTTGAGAGTGTCCTTCACCTGTCCTTCCCACAGCAGTACTCCCCAGCTTCCACAGGGCAGAGCCTTGTTTCCAGACCCCCAGACGGGGCCTCACTGAGTTGCTTACTGCCTCACTTTTACTGAGACTGGTTTTGAACTAGCTGTCCTCCTGTCTCAACCTCAGGAGTCACTGGGATTACAGGTGTGTGCCACTGCACCTGACAGAACCCATGCTTTTTGATAAAATGTCAAATTATGGAGAATTGAGAGTGAAGTTTATGTTTTTATTCCTCTTGAGGTGTGGCATCCTCACATTACATTGTTTAAATGTGTTCAGTTGGAATTCCAGCAAAATCACACAGAGACTGAAGTTAACCCAAATATCCATTTGGCATAGGTTATGGCTTGCATGCGAGGTGTCCCCCAAAAGCTCATGTGTGAGACAATGCAAGATTCAGAAGAGGTGACAGGCCTTGATAGCCTTAATCCAATCAGTGAATCAACCCCTTGATAGAATTAACTGGGTGATGGCTGAAGGCAGATGGGGTGTGGCTGGCAGGAGTGGGCACTGGGGGCGTGGCTTTGGGGTATATATTTGTACCTGACAGGTGGAGTCTCTGCTTCCTGATCATCATGTGAGCTGCCTCCTCAGCCTCACTCTCTGCTGTGATGTTCAGCCTCAGCTCAAGCCTGAGGAATGGAGCCAGCTGTCTATGAACTGAGACCTCTGAAACTGCAAGCCCTTAAATTCACTTTCCTCCTCTCCAGTTGTTCTGGTTAAGTCTTCTCAGCAGCAAAAGAGCTGACTGAAATAGCATCTAACGCAGTTCAGATGTTTTCAACATGTCGAAGGTAGAACATCACCAAACAGATATTTGGGTTTATGTACGTACTCACGCACATGTGAACACTGTTTAGAAAAATGTTTAAAGTAGACATTTACATCAAGGGTGAGATAACTTGTTTCTTATGTTCAGGGAGGAGGACAGTTTAGATTTAGAAATGAGGGGATCACAGAATGTTCTAGGCAGCTACATAAGTACTTTTTGGGGTCATCTACCCCATTAGAGGTTGACTCTTCATAAAAAGCAAAGAAAATGACAAAATCCAAAGCTAAAAGTTCCAAACCTTTTCATTACAGAAAGGGGACAACATTACATAAATTTTCAATAACTGAAGCATCATGCGGAGGCCCATAAGATAGAGGTTGATGGTCTGCAGACAAACACCGGAATCTGGTTCACCGCTAACTTTTATAAATAAAGGTTTAGTGGAACCCAGCCTCAGTCTCTCATTTTTGTCTTGTCTAAGGCTGCTTTTGTGATAGGTTTGTAGGGTTGAGTGGTTGATTGCACCCAAAGCTGCCAACATTAGCTGTCTATCTGTACTTATGCAAAAAAATCACTGGAAACCATTCAAATAAGTGAAGAAATGACGTCCTGGGGTGAGGGTGGGTAGCCTTGACTGAGATAGGAGGGGGTGTTAATGCCAGCTTCAGTCTTCTCCAGAGTCCCAACCAGTCTTCCTCCCTTGCTGAGCTCCTCTTTAGATACCACACTGGGCTGCATTGCCTCTGTATCCCGCAGAGGTACACAGCCTCTGATTGTCCCCCAGGGGCATGATGTGGACATCATCATGATCTTCCACCTGGGACACCAACATACAGGCCAGGGGACAGAGTGCAAGGATCAGGGAGGGTTGCTCATAACTGAGAAGTCCCCGTTCTCCTCTAGAAGGGGCCGGCTTTCTGTGGGTGGCCCACTCTTCCCCCCGGCCCTCCCTGGGGCCTATGTAAGGGTGCTGTTGCTCTCACCCTCCACACAAGTCCTCCTGCCACTAGTCACTTTTGCCCCTTGTTCCCACCCCTTTGTGGTCCCTCACCGTAAGGGTGGTAAAACCAGGGGGGTCCCCTGCTGTGGCCTCTGGAATAACCATGGATTCATCCCTGTCCTCTCCACAGTGGGGGAGGCCTCCCTCACCTCACAAGGATGTGGCACTGCCCTCTGGACCTGGGCTCAGCCTCGGGCTGCTCAGCCCGACCTTCCGGCAGCTGCACAGCCCGGCACTGAAGCCTGGGCCTCGCCATGCTCATTGCTGTCCTCTGCTCAGGGAACAAAGCCCATTGGTCTGACAGGTTCCTCTCCTGCCCTCCAGCCACTCATCTGGGAGGGTCCTGCACACTCTGAGCCCTCTTGTTTCGCCCCCTTCCTGCTCCCCTCCAACACGCGCTGCTCTTGAGTTCATGTGTGTGCTTCCCCTTGCACGTGGCTCCTGGGGCACGGACTTGGAGCAAACCCAGCTGCCAGCTGTGGGAAGGCTGAGACTCGTGTCTAGATGTTCTGTTGGCCGACGGGGACGAGGCTTGACTGGTGTGTGACATATACCACTGACATTGCCCATTTAGATCGTGTCCTGACTCTGAAGTCATGTTCTGATCCATACTAAATGAAGCACGGATCCTAGGGCATTGAGGATATATCCTGGTGACCTGCACCTCTGCCCAGGTGGGGCCATCAGGGATACGAGAGGAGTTTTCTAATTGCTTCTCCAAGAGTCATGCTCGGAGGTGAGACATTAGAATTTTGACCAAGTAAAACTTCTCAAATTGTTTATTCATGGTAAGAAATGACCTGGATTCATCTTAAAGGTACAAATTTCAACAGTTGGGATGTCACAATCTCTGCAGTGAGATATAAAAAATAAATTAAGAAAGTCTTATTTCTCAATTTATTAAAAATAGGGTTTAAATGTTTCTTGATAAGGGATCGGAATCACACATCTTAGAATGAACTGAGAATGCCAAGCCTGTGATTGTGGTTCTCAATTTCCTGGCCAGTGAGTGAAAGACCCCATGGGTCAACTACATTCCTAGCATCAGGAGATCTTGTTTTCTCTGTACTGTTATCCAAGATGGTGGCACTTGGAGTTGGAATGACTTCCTAACAGGATGCAAAGAAATGCAGATGTATTGATGACCCCACCCAATTTTTTAAAAAAATCATAGACCATACAGAGAAGCATAGCTTGAGAATTACATCATACTTAGCTTATTTGTATTATAAAATTTAGCCACATAATAATGCCAATTAATTCCCTATTTTATTGTAAAAATGGAGAGGAAGTAATATTTATTAATTTATTGATGTCCTTTTATAGAGCAGCACCTTTAAGTACATCTCCTCTTTTAGTCTGGATCTACTGAAGTCCATAAGCAAACTACAAGTTAGACCACATGTTCAGTAAACAGTGGAACAAAACCAGATCTGTTGGGCTACACAGCCTATACTAATTTTGCTATGAGAGAACACTGTCCTTTAAAGAGGGGGGGGGGTGAAACAGCTATTTTTAAAGAAGTATTAGCAAATTAACTTTCATACGACTGAAATAAAACCAGCTTTATTTAATACACAGTCCAAGAAATTCCTTAGCAAAGTCAATTTTTGCCAAAGGAGTGATCACGGTTTTTGTCCATAATGAGCCTCCCATCCTTCTTCGTCTGGGTGGAACCTGGAAGGGTCTTTGCTACCTAGAACCTGCACTCTACCCCACACTTGTTGGGTAGTTGGATGTAACCAGGTGATGGGAGAAAGTGCCTTGAGCAGGTTCTGATTTAGTGCTCAGAGAAACTGGGCGTGGCCTCTCCTTCCTTTCCCCCATTCTTTCTGGTTGGAATCCAAATCTGAGAAGTTGGGAGGGAGCAGGAATCTGGGAAAATGAGTCAGGAAAACTGTGTTAAGACTTGCTTGATCACTGACAGGCCAAGTTGTCCTCAGCTCTGAATCACCTTCTGAGACTTTTTTTGTGTGTTCATCAGCATCCGCCCCACTGTTGTTAGCATCCACATATCAGAGAGAACATTCAACCTTTGAGTTTTGGGGATTGGCTTATTTCAATTAGCTTGATACTCTCCAGATCCATTCACTTACCGGCAAATGTCATAAAGTCATTCTTCTTGATGTCGAGCAACATTCCACTGTGTGTATGAACCACGTTTTCTTCATCCCTTCATCTGTGGAAGGGCACTCCTGAGACTCTTTAACAATGTAGGATGTTAACTGCGCCTTGCTGAAGATGAGTCGCTCAGGTCGCTGGGCTACTGTGCTGTGACTCGGGGCAGCCAAGGTGCTCTGCAGACCTGTCTTTGTATGTAAACGAGTGTCACTTGGCTGTGGCCATCCTCACATTTGCATACTGTACACTCTGGTGCCACAGTGGCCCAGGTGAGTAGCTGGTGAAACAGGATGGCTGCAATCTGAAAGGTGCACCGCCTGCAGAAAGCGTTTGCTGCCTTTTGTCCTAATGCGGGTGATGACCTGTGAGTGGGTAGCACCTTCCTCACATTGGTGCCCACGCACAGCCCTAGCCCTGCTTCTAACTAGCTGTGGAACCCTGGGCAAATGTGTTCATCTCTACATCTGCAAAATGATTGGGCTGATTATCACCACATGTGCATAAGCCAAGGCTGTGGCCTGACCTGCTCATCTCACCGTGGGCTGTGAATCAGGAGCCCTCTCCAGACTTCTTTGTGTACCAATATGGCCAACTCTCAGTGCTTTTTTTCACTTCTCTCTGATGACCCCTAGGGTGAGGCCTATAGAGAGTCTGACAGAGCAACTCAATGTCCAATGCCGTGGAGTAGGAACAAAGGTGATTTCCTTTCTTTAAGCCAACAGTCCTTTAGGATCTGCTGTCACTTAAATGATACTGTATTCTGGCTTTCTGTTTGTTAGCTGCTGCTAAACATACTAAAATACGGATGAGCTGAAACAAAGCAGAGAACCAGTAAGCACTGCGAGGAAGCTCTATCAGGTTTAGGAATAGGGAGGCCTCTGTGTTTCCAGGGGAGATGTGGAAGATCACAGCAAGCAGTGATATGTAAGAAAATCAATAGTAATGTCTTTGCTTACCCAATCTCTCCAGAGCAGGAATGCTTGGCTCAAATTATTTTAAGGCACTACTTTTATTAGATCACTTAGGAGTGAGTCAGACAGCTAGTCTATAAGGTAACAATCCATGGAAGCTTGCTATTTTAAGAAAAAAGAAAGTAAGTTAGGAAATTCGGTTGTTCTTCTATTATTTTTCTCCAGTATTCATCATGCCAGGTCAGTAACTGCCCAGAAAGGAGAAGCAACAGAGCTAAATCCTTTTTTGGTGGAAACAATGGTCCTTCCCTTTGTACCAGCACCCAGGGCTGGGGAAGTGCCCGTTTCCAGGAGGACCTGCCGTACTTCATCAGGCTGGAGAGTTTGCCACCCAGGTGCTGAGGGTTTCCTTCTGGAGAACTCCCGGGCTCCTATAGGCCATAAAGGAGGGGAAAAAGAACCTTATGCCTCTGTCAGAGGAGGCTTAGCCAGGACAACAGGGATCATGCAGTTATTCTATCAGAGAGAGTGCAATTCAGGGAAGGAGTTGGATAGACCTTGGAGGTTGGCAGAAGGACCTGCGGGGCAGGAAAGGTAGAGGGAATGTGGGGTAGAGGTCAAGACTAAGGAGGGTGGAGGCTGCTTGACGTAGAGTTCAAGGCTAAGGAAGGTAGAGGGAGCTTGGGGTACAGGTCAAGGCTTGGGGTTGGAGGGAACTTAGGGAAGAGAAAATGGCTGCTGGTTCTGAGCTTTTGGGGAGGGGCACTGATTGCCCTCAAGGGCAGCACACTGAGACTGTTGAAAAAAGGAACCACCACCCACCCTGGTGCAGGATGAAGAGCCATTGCTGGGGTGATGAGGACAAAAGCCAGAAGCCCAGCAGGAGGCTGCAAGCCCCTGCTCCCCTTCCTCCATTCCTCTTATGCCCCACGGGCCGAATCTTAAAGGAATACCTGGCAAAGAGATGATGGCACTTGGGGGCCAGACCTGGCATCAAGGCTATAGGGCTGGCTTGGACCACAGAGCTGTGGGCTTAAGGACCGTGTGTGCTCCTTTGAGCCTCTGGGCATGCCTCGGCAGTCACTATCATTGTTTGCATCCTGCTTCTCCCTAGGTCAGAGTAATCCTGAGTGAATAAGGAATTCGAGGGAGAATTTCCAATAAATAGTGCATTATAGTCAACAGCAGCACATCACCAACTCTGTGCCCAAAGCCCAGTCATGTCCAAACCGTATGCTTGTATTTCATACCTCCTGCACTGTGAGTACTTAGAGACCGAGGAAACGCAAAGTAGATAAGATACAGAGCTTTTCCTTAAAGACCTCGGACTATATTGGAGAGAAAGGCCTATGAGAGGAAAGACCCATTAGTCCAATGTGCCCAGTTGGTAAGAGTCCAGTGACTGCAGGACCCATGGGGACAGGGATCTTTTGTGCTTTCTGCCACTTAGGAGTAGTACTGTTGGGACAGTCACTTAACTTCCCTGATCCCTGAGTTTCTCATCTGTCACATGCAAACGTCATGCCCTCCTTCACAGGGCTGGGTCTGGATGAGGCAGGGTGCACCTGGCAGGAGTTGGGATAAAGCTGACACTAGCGAGTGCTCAGAAGGTGAAGCTTCACCCTTCACTCCCCAGGATTCTTACTTCAGTGAATACTATTTACTCCCAAATCTGTCAGCCTGGATTCCCATCTTTCCACTTCCCTCACATCTAGTCAGCATCAGGAACATCACTAGGAATGCCACTGTCATTTAGACATCTCTGACACCTTTCTTGTTCCACTGCAAATGTTTCAGCCTCACTTTGCCAGGGATCCTGACTGAGACACTGTCCCATGTCCAGCCTTCCCCAGAGCAGGCTCTGTCCTGCCGCAAACTGACCCTCACAACCAGAGCCGCACATTGCCCCTGATGCTCTGAAGCTCTTATTACCAGAGGTCAGGAGTCACACTGTGAACGGGAACACTTGCCCACACTCGGGTCACTGCCTACTTTTCTGCTCGGCTTCTGTTCCCAGGTCCCCTAAATCCATGGAATTCTTTCAGCCTGTGCCTGCTGGTCTCACTCCATGAAGTCTTCATGGACCCCCAGGGAGCACCCCCAGGGTCCCCTCAGTGACTTCCCAGCACCCTTTTCTGCCTGAGAACCACGTGACCAGACACTCTCTGCACCTCTGCACGTGGCTGGTGGCTGCCTCGAGTGCAGGAGTGGCCTTGGCAGTAAGAGGGCTGCTCACTCAGTGCTGAGTCATGGAAAAGCGAGCAAGTGACTTTTGTATCAGATGTCACAAAGTTCCTCAATGGTCTGCACATCAACACACTTGACCACAGTTTGTGAATTCACACTGAGAAACACTGGCTAGCACCCCCAATTCACGTTTTTCGTAGCCATGGAAGCATCTATGAAGACTCATCGTCTTTTCACAAAATACCCCAAGTACGTAAGCTGTTTGATCCGAAGCCAAAATGGATTTTTCTGGAACACTGACCGGTGAGGGATACATCACACGCAGACGAAGCGTCCGCTGTAGGGGCCTGCCATGCTCCATGCCTCACCTTTTCCAAGGACTACCCCACCCACAACAGGACCACTGATTCAGAATCTGTCTTTAACTGCACTTAAGATTCTGGTCTTACCTCCGAGGAGCTGCAAAGAAAGATGGGCGGAGTGCAGGGAGAGATTCTAGGAGATGACAAACTGCCTGAACATTAAAATGTCATTGTCAGGCAAACCTCCAAGCTCTGCTGCCCACCCTCCCTCCTCAGAGGACAGAGAAGGTGACCAGGTAATGTTCCAGAGGTGGAGTTGTGAGAGCAATCAAGATAAAAAATAAATCAGATTTCTCCAAAGATAACACCATAAAGACAATTTTTGCCCACTCTCTAAGCATGTTAAAAAGGGGACCAGTGCTTGCTGAGCGCCCATGGCCCACGCCTCATTTTTCAGGACTTGGCAGGGAACATGTGGTTTCTCTTAAAAGTGGCCCAGAATCAGGGCCCTAGGGGCTACCGGGACTGAGGCAGCCACAGCCATTTCCATGATCAACCCGCCTCACAGGAGCTCACGGGGTCCTCGTGATCCTTTTAATCTGATAGGGTAGTTTAAATTGAAGCCATTTCTAGCTTTGCAGCAAGGTCTTCAGCTCAGTGCTTGTCATAATGTCATTGAAGTTGGGTGTGGCCGGCTTTTCCTTATCACCCAACAACACCACCTGTTAAGACCCAGCCACACCCCTGTTTGCAACAGAGTCAGTTCTTTTCCAAGCACAGAGCTTCCAATACTAGGAGCTTTTAAAGGATCAGGGCCACTGGCAACTCGGGAGTCTTTTTGAAGTCCATTGATCATGTATTGTATCCTTCTCAGGAAGATGATTGACAGGGACAGAATTGTATCCATCAGTGTCACTTGCTGGACTTGTCATGAGATGTAGGCACATGTTTTGAAGGATGATTACAATAGAGCATTTAGCCTTTATAGACAAGTTAGTGGAGCTTCCCCCACATGGTCATCCCCTTTTGAGTATATGAATAGAGAAGGACAATACAGAGAGGCCATTTTCATTACACAGTCACTCACCTGGGAGTCTTACCTGTCTAACTCTGGGAAGAACCTTTAGAAAGCCTAGTGAGACTAGATATGAGCCCTTGGAATCCACCTGTTGACTCAATGCAACTTCCCTATTATAAAAACCCACAGGGCAGTACTCTTTAGCTACTTAGTCTGACATCAGCCATCACATTCAAACAGCTGTTCCTTAGATTTCACAGTTTACCTATCAGGAGAAGAGGAAGATGAATGGCTGCGGCTTGACATATGCAAGCACACCAACAAAGCAAGAATTGATACATTGTAACGTTATTTTTTAAAAGAAAATACAGCCAGGCTTGGTCTGTAATCCCAGAGACTCCTGGGGCGAGGAAGGAGTCGGCCAGGCTGGGAAAGTTAGTGAGATGCTGACTCAAAATAAAATAAAAAGGCTGGAGTGTGGCTGAGTGGTAGAGTGCTTGCCTTGTGTTCGCCAGGCTCTGGGTTCCATCCTCAACACCACATAAAAAGAAAATGCAAGGAGCTGGGGTTGTAGCTCATTAGAAGAGCGTTGCCTAGCATGTGTGAGGAACTGGGTTCAATTCTCAGCACCACATACAAATAAATAAAATAAAAGTCCATGGAAAACTAAAAAAAAAAATTAAAAAAAAAGAAAATGCAAACTCTTCAAAGCAAAGACAAAAGGACTTAGAGATGCTTGTCCACTGAAGAGGAAAATGGTTAGACATGATGTAGGAGGCTTTGGAGCAACGCTGTGTTATTATGGAGTTCCACAAGCATGATTATCTGCGTATCTGAAGAATGGGTTAAGCTATTAGCAATGCTATTTAAATTTACAGAAAGAACATTAATAAACATGCTACATAATATTCTGTAGAAAATGTTTTGATTTTAAAACTTATATATGAAATTTTCAATTATTGGAGTTATATCATCAGAATATCTCACTCTTCAGAAATACAGAATAAATAAGGTTATCTACTAAATTTTTTATTTATTTTTCTTTCTTTATTTTTATCTACTAAAAATTAAATGAATCTCTTGGACTATGTAGCTAAGATTTTCTCCACTGGTAATACAATTAGTTAAATTTGATCTTTGGTGAAAAGGTCCAAAAGTAATTGTAGTTGGAACCAACTCTTGAAATAAAACTAAGACTTGATTCTGTGTTAATTCTGGATATCTTGCATCTGATATTTTTGCATTGTTCTATAATTGTACAATCTTCTATCCGAATTCTGATGAAACAGATGTAAATATCAGGGAGAGGTCAGCCAGTGGAAGTACCAGCCACCCTGTGTACGGTGCTTCCTCTTGGAGTGGCCTCCCTTACACTGAAGTCCTGCATCCTCTGTCTCCACACTTGCTCACGGGTAATGAGAATGTCAGGTGACAAACACTGTAACACCAGTAAGTGGTGGCCAGGGAGTTTGTGCAGAACCAAGTGCATTTTGACCCCAGAGCGCTCAGCATTAGCACAGGTGTGAAGCGAATTCGAGCTGTGAGAGGTGGAAGACTATCATGGCCAGAGAAGAATTGCACACAGGGGGTTAGAACTGAAGTTTCTGTTGTGTCCTCCACTACTGCATGCTCCTCAGGCCTCTTCTCCAGGGTCATTCTAGTCCCCAAGACCTGAAGTGACCGGCTCAGGCTCCACTTGTAGCATGAAGCCCGCTCACCCCGGTCTCTTACAGAACTGGAGGGACTTGACTTTGGTGATGGTGTAAGCAAGTCCCTCCCTTCTCCTCTCTCCATCACTGCACATCTGGGACATTTTGTTATCTGAACTATCTCCTGCTTCACCACATCAGCTGACCTGTTCTGCGATTTAGCAGTTAAGGACTTTTCCTCCTAAGTGAACCCTGGGCTCATGAGCACTGAGGTTGGGTTCATTGTCCTCTGCCTGGTCTCTGTGCCTAGCCCTCTGCTCAGTGGTTACCCCAAGCCATTGTTGGAATGTGAGGGTGGCTTTGGATTTCCAATGGCTTGAAAGTAGTAATTCAAGGGAAAGTGACCTTCAAATCAATGTATGTACAGGAAGTGCTAAGATTATTTCAATTTTCTTTTCTATATACTAAATTGAAATAATGATGCAGAAGCTGTTATGAAGATTACATTCAGAAATAAATGTAAATATATACGTAAATGTAGTCTCTAAAGTGTAGCTCATTGGATAAGTGCAGGCAGATGGATAAGGTCATGAGAGGACAATTTTCAGTATCTTTGGGTTCATCATTATCTAACGGGAAGAGAAGTATGATAGGACCATCTGCAAATAATAATATGAAAAGCCTTTAGAAACAAAAGTAGGCCCTCCTCTCAGAAATAGTGATCTGGTCTTCCAATGGGAGTTTAGGAGGAGGAATTGCAGACACCAGCGTCTCCAGTGACTCAGGAGGTCTACTGCCAAAGGCACCCTACTGCATCCTCCCGTGTCCTTGTCTGATCTGAGAAGTTTGAGTGACACGGGTACATTCTTCTTTATGGGTTTGAATACATCATCTGACCTTCAAGTTTTCAGGGCTCAAGATTTCATAAAGCCCGGTCATGGGTAACTTTGTTTTAAAGTTATACTTATTTTTGATATTAGGAATAATTTGGTATAAAATATTATTTATCTCCTATTCACTCTGATAGTGAAACCTTGTTCTTTGTCTTGGGTACCAAAACAAACAATGAGGACAAAGTTTTGAAAAAAGGAAAAAGAAGATTTGCTGATTTGCTAGCAAATGCAGAGAGCAAGACAGCAATGTCTCAAAAGCTGCATTTCCCTTCCAGGGGGGAAGAAAAGGCTTTCAAGGGACACAAAACTCATCTGGGAATATTCATAGCACTTTCTAGTCCACAACACTGACCCTAACCCTGACCATACTCCAAGATTGTGACTTCTCAGGCTCACATTTGCCTCTTCTTCCTCATGACATACATACCTCTGAATTACATGCATCCAATTTCATCTTTTTATTTAACCATTATGAAAGCTTAATTATCCTTTAAGTGCTTATTTCTAATGCATTTGAACAGATAGGCTGATATGGATAGAGTACTCTAATTTGCTATTTCTAACACTCCCTGATCATGAGAATCACCTGGGGAATCACAACTCACAGAGTAAGTGGGAATCTCCCCCAGAGAGATTGGTGGCAGGAGAAAGAAAACTTTTAAAATTAAGCCCCACAGGTGATGGAAATGTCCAGACTGGTTTAAGAGCAGCTGATCTAAAAGAGGATTGTGATAAAATATTTCATTCTGGAAGTCAATAAGCATTTGCAAAAGATAATGGAGGAAACAAAGCTATTATCTATTTCTCTTCCAGTACATGCTAAGTACAATGACCTGCAACTTAGGTGCTAACACTTGTGGCTATTGAAAGGAAAGCAAGGAACCGGGAGACGGGTGAGGGAGAAAAGCAAAATTTTTCTTAAAATGGTGGCTGTCACTTAAGATAGCTGTCCAAATGCTAAGCAAGGGCTTTGCACCTAAATATTTTGGTATAAATTATGAGAGAAAACCTATTAAAATATAGAAACTATGAACATATCTGTGGCATTGCCAAAATCGGATCCTTACAAAATGTTCTAAACTTCTCCTTTATTATCCAGCAAAGATGGAGAGTTGGAATGGTAGGAAAAACCATCCACTCCATTAGTCCTTCATGTGCACATCTCTGCCTGATGAAGAGAATAGTGTGACCTCAAGATACCATATCACCTAGCCACCATCTTGAGTGGGGAGGAATTAAACCTCTGCTCATTCATCAGTCCACAACCACAACTCCATGCCGTTCTAAAGTAGGAGGAAATTCAAAGGAATGAAACCTCAAGAAAGTCAAACATCCTCTAGCTCCTGCTTCTTCCTAAACCTTCACAGTTCCTTAGTCCTCTTTCTCCCCTCCCTCCCTTTCTGCAGCACAGCATGGGGGAAATCCTGCTCCTAGTCCAAGTCCTAGGTTTAAATTTGGTCCTTTTACTTACCAAGTGTGAGAACTATTTGTGCAAGATATTTAGTTTCTTTAAAGTTAGACCCTTAGAGGGTCTCTGTTGTCATTTCTATTGTGAGAATCAAATGGGTGTATGGACTTGGAAACTGGAAATGAGGGATTTTTATATTACTTACCCTTTCCCTAGATCTCCTTTAACCTTCTGCTTTCCTTAGTGCTTGTGAGACAAGGACCACCCTAGGGACAAAGGGCAAATGCAGGGGTGGGTGTGGCTCATGGCCTGACAGCAGCCCCAGAAGTGTGATGTGTGCCATCTTCAGCCAGTGTCAGCGTTAGCAGCACGGAGGTCAGGGTGCC
The DNA here is from genome assembly GCF_001458135.2 of Marmota marmota marmota. Lineage (NCBI taxonomy): Eukaryota > Metazoa > Chordata > Mammalia > Rodentia > Sciuridae > Marmota > Marmota marmota. Next base: position 56,672,017 of record NW_025999977.1, read on the forward strand.
CTGTATGTGTTCTCTTGAAAAAACTGAAGGAATTTCCCTTTAGCACAAGGCAAAATTCTGGAGGTGAGCATACCAGAAGCTAATGAGCATTACCACTCCTGCAATTAGCAGTAAAAGGGGCTCCCTTCTTTCATTCAGGAAGCCAGCTGGACACCTTCTGGTTGGAGGTGTGTCTCCCTGCCTAAAAGGAAATCCAGATAAGAGCCGTACTGGTAGGTCCCCTTACCCACCTGGGTCCTGTTTCCCTTGTCATCAGGTCTGAGATCCCAGCGCCCAGCAGCACTTGCATTTACAGGCTCACATTTAGGGGCTCCTCCCCTCAGAATTGCTCGCCAACTTCTTCCTGCACCTGCTGCAGAGTTAGAACAGCCTCAGAGGACACTTTCCTTAATCACGCTTCTCGATTACCCCTGATCATGGCCCCCACCCACCCAAGTGCGCTGCTCTCTGCTCATATTTCCAGCAAACACAGCCTATATTTTAGCCATTTCCATGTGTACTATTTTTATGCATAACATGTCTACCCACAAATTTATGAGCAACTTGATATCCTGAATGAAGTCTAGTCATTATTCTACCCCAGGATTTCTGGTATGTAGTAGATGCCCTATGCAGGCACATCTATTTGAAGGAACCTTCAAACTTTGTCAGGGGCTCCTGCTACTTTAGAGTTTGCCGTGAGCAGGAAGAAGCTTCATTTAAATCTTCCTTGATATACGTACAGCAAGTGAATTTCAGCCAAATTTTGCAAATTATCTTATCCTCCTTTGTGTAAATATGTGTAAAATTCTTGTAACAAAAAGTAAAAATAAATCTTTAAATTGAGATTCCACTTTTGGACATCCCCAAGCTTACTAAAGTTAGAATTCCTCACTTTACATCCTAGGCTAATATCAAATATGAATGTAAACTCTTTGTGAAAACTAATAATTGAATTCACCAGTGTTCTTTGAGGCTTAATGCAAACTTACCTTCACTATCTTTTATCTTGGCCTCTAAGTAATGAAATTTTATCCTCTGGGAGTTTACATCTTAAAGGATTCTTCTGAGGTTCAATGTGCTATTTTGGGGGCTAATTTTTCAAAAAATAAACTTTAAGCTTCAAGAGAATGTGTTAATAAACTGAAAGACTCAAAGGAATTCCAAAGATCTGTTTACACTTTATCTTTCTGAAAATTTTTCATTTAGTCATCTATTTAATAAGCAATGTTTTCATAGCATTACTTTGGTTCTTTCTTTATTTTTTCCTTTGTTGACATCACATTCCAGGTTTCCCTTGTTTCTGAGAATGTTTCTTCTATAGGGTGAGTATCTTCAGGAAGGAGTGAGTCTGTGATTTACATACATCCTTAGCAAAGCTGCTCAGAAGGTTTTGGCCAAGGCCAGGATCTGAGAGTAAGAGCACAGGATTCACACAGTCCAGGGAGGTTTCTAATTGTAGGAAAAGTGGGCTCTTGGAGTTTGCAATTTAGGAACATAATAGAAAGATTGGACACTCACAAAAGTCACAGAATTCCAAGATTTACGTGGCTGTGGACTACTATAACTCATTGCTTTGGGATACTAATTTGGGTAACTTTTAGCTGCAGGATAATCGACTCATATTCTGCCAAAGGAGATTCTCCTTCTTTTCTCCAGGTTCTCTCCTTTTGGTACAAAGGGAAAATAATTGAATTCCATCCAGAATTTCAGGCCAGGTATAAATAACCTCAAAGACAAAAGCAGAACCGAGGCCATAGCGGAGCCTTCTGAAATTCCATCTGCGTGGGCAGGACTCTGTCCTGGGGACCCTTGAGCAGCTTTGCAGGAAGGCCTGCGGGAGCCGAGGAAGGGGAGCCCCTGGGAGCAGGAAGGAGGCCCCGTGTTCTGTGTTGCACGGGCTTCGGAGATGGCGCAGGCCTGGCCTCAATGTATTTTCTTGGGAAGGAGAAAGTTCCTCTTTCAGGAGTGGGTCTGAGACTCTACTGAGGTGCGCATTGAATGTACTCCCAGAGACCCCTTCTCTTCAAGTCCTGTCCCCAGGTCAGGGTCCAGGGGTAGTGGGGCGGGAAGAGAGGTGGGTGTGGATGCTGCACCTAGAGCAGCTCCCCGCGGTGGTGCCCTGAGGGCTTCGTGGAGGCCACTTCCCACAGGGCGTCTTGGTCCCTGGAGTTGTGTGTCCACTGCGGACTTCCCATGAGGCTCCTGCAGCCCATCAGAAAGATTCTGATCATCGTGAACCTTAGAGGAAAAGCCAGCATCTCAGCCCCTTGCTGTTGGGGTTCTCTGCCTGGGGACCACTTTTAAACTTTACCTCCAGAAGCCTCTGGCTTTTTACCTAGGGAGGATGTGGGTAGAGATGGGGCAGGACTGTGCCTTCCCAGCCAGGATCCTGGAGGTGCGAAGGGGGAAATTGTTCGGCTTGCCCTGAGGGCTGCGAGCATAGTTGCTCCCACCTCAATACTTCCACGTCAAAATGGGTAATTGTTACTTGTTGCTTCTGCTGTAAGTGCTGTTAAATGGAAGTTGATTAAACTTAAAAAAAAAAAAAAAGAAGAGTGAGTAAAATACTTCCTCAAGCTGGACCTCTCCAGGCACCTTTGATTAAACTAATTAAGTTCAAATGAGACTTTCAGCCCAGGGGATATATTTGTCCCAAATCAAGCTGTCCCCGGCCGGTAAGCACTGTGCCTGGGACTCTTAACTCTTCAGTTATGTCCTGAACTTAGGCTATAGTGAGAGCAGCAGAGACCTCCCAGGTTGCCCCAGCCCACAGGGCCTCCCAGCCACAGAGGCTATGTCCCGGTTTCTCTTGTTTAGGTGTGGCTGTGGCTGGGCTTTGGCCACAAATGTCTTTATTCTCACCATAAAGATCACCCTGTGGCCCTCCTCTTTCTTCCTCAGCTGGATAGAAATCACTCACTGGTGGATGTGGCCTTGCAGAATGAGGGTGACACCAAGGGAGGGTCCTTGGGGCCCTGACCTGTGGACATCACCGCCCTACCCATCTGCCGGGGCCTTGGCAAGGCATGAAATCAAAGCTCCTGCTGAGCACTGAGGACTCAGGGCTGCTGTCTCCTTCACTTTCACCAAAACTTCATGGGCTGATTAATGGAGATCTTTCCCTGTATCCTTAAGGGGCAGTGCCATCAAGAAAACAGCCCCCATGTGCTCCGCAGGCACTGTATGTGAAGTATGCACATGGATGTCAATGAGATTTGCATTCCATAAGAAGTAGACAAAAGGAAACGACAGTGAGCAATTATTCTCTGCCTTCAGAGACGTTCCACCAGCAACTCTAGCCCATCATCTGAACACTTTGGAAGATTTGAAGTCAATCCTTCCTTCCCTCCGTGTGCTTTGGAATCACTACTATTTATTTTCATATAAATCAAAGAGAACCTCTTCTAGATCCTTCTAAATATCGTGTAACTTTCTTACCCAACATTTTTATTTGATCTCACTTTTATACTAACAACTCTGTGATACAGGAGTGAATGCAGTTTTAGCTTCATTTTATGCATCAGTAAATTTATTTAAACACAGTATTCACAGGCACCTGGGGGCCTGTGGTCCCTCAGTTTCTTGCTACTTGTTAATGTTTTAGTGATATAGTTACATTAAATCGAACATTTCTGTGAGATGCGAGAGCTGCTAACAGCCAACATCAATGTGCATGAAAGTGAGGTCTCAAGGTTAGTGTACCTTTCCTGGCATGGCATTGCTCTGGCAAAACTGCCAAGTATCAAACCTGGGGGTAGCAATTTGATGACCTGATACTTTTCCATGAACCTTGTTAGAAAAGCCAAGCCTCAGAAATACACTTGCATTTTTAAAATGCTCCTATTGACATTTACACAGGTAATTCCTGCTCTAAGAATACACTGTACACCAGGACCACCAAGACACTGTCTGCTGTACTCCCCATCTGAGGATCCTCCTGGATTCGAGACATCTCTTTCTTTTGCTTGCCACCTAGCTTTAAATACTGGTGTTTATTCACAGGTGCATTTTTTAGGTGCATTCTTGATGACAATGTGCATAGGGCAAGTCTTGACCTTTATCCCAAGCTTCTCATCTTCTCTGCCCTCATGACTCTCCCAGTTTTTTTTTGAGATTGTATGGAAATTATATTTTTTTTATCCTCAAAATGCATAACACTTTAGATGTGCTGTATCCTGTGTGTTAGCCTGAAATTCAATTGAGTGATAATTTACTTTGTATCTAGTAAAGTATAAGAGGCATGGAAGGAATTTTTGTCAATGACTTGGTTCAGAGAACGTAAAATTGTCTATTGGGTCTCAGTATCCCATCCAAATGACCCTGGACACAAGTCACATCGCAGTCAATATCTGTGCGATGGCTATCCCTCAGTACATCTCCTCAGGCCAACATGCTCTCACCTGTTTCTGAAGGAGACCCACGTCTCTGCAGGGTTAGCCCCCTTCTGGCCATCACACATAAGCTTTTGACAAAATGCCAGTTATACTTGCTAATTTGTAGGTCAACAGTAATAACTGATCTAACGACCTTTGAGAACACCTGTGTTGAGATATCCTTTACACAGGACGCAGTTAGCCACCCACAGTGTAATCCAACAGTGGCTGTGCTTACAGATAATGCTTACACACGCAAGCATCACCACGGTCTCAGAACCTTTCCCTGACCTCCCAAGCAAACCCGTCCACTTAGCCATAGCCCTCTGCTCTGCTCCCCTCGCCACCCTCCTTCTGACACTATAGGTTTGCCTCTCCTGGGCATGTCATATGGATGGAGTCAGGTAACACGTGGTCTTCTGTGGCTCGCTCCTTTCACTTAGCACAGTGTGTCCAAGGCTCATCTCAGGGCTCCACTGCACTCCACTCACCTAAGGGCTGAATCATAAGTCTGCGTGTGGTTACAAGCCACTTTGTTTACCCTTTAGTTGGCTGGTATGTGCATGGGTTGCTGCTGCATCTTAGCTGTCCTGAATAACGTTGCCACAAACATTTATGTACAAGTTAGTGTGTGTGCATGTGGTTTAATTGCTCTTGGGTGTACAACTGGAGTGGAGTTTCTGCTAACTTCATATTGAGCCACCAGAGGAAGGAAATGCTGGGCTGTTCTCCACACTGACGGTGTGATCTTGCATTCTTAGCAGCAGTACAGTGTGTGTGTGTGTGTGTGTGTGTGTACACTTTGGAATTCTTTTCTAATTCTGTATGAATTTACTATCAGCTTATTAATTTCTACAGAGTCCACTGGAATTGGATAGAGGATGTGTTGAATTTGTAGATCTATTTGGGAAGCATTGCTATCTTGACAATATTAGATCATTTAATCTGTTAACATGAAATATTTCCCTGGATTTAATTTTTACTTCTGTAATCAATGTTTTAAAGTTATATGTTTTCCATAGACTTTTAAAATTTGTTCCCCCCAATTTTATTATTTTTAATGCTATTGTGAATGAAATTATCTTCCTAGTATATTTTTGGATTTTTCATTGGAAAGATTTAGAAATACAATTGATTTTTGTATATTTATCATGTATCCTGCAATCTTGCTGTGCTTGTTCATTTGTTATAATTTTTTTACATGATCATACCATCTGTGAATAAATGTTGGTGTTATTTCTTTCTTTTCACTGTTGATCACTTTTATTTCTTGTATTTGACTAATTATCCTGGCTGGAACACTAACTGCAATGGTGAATTGAAGAAAGCAAGAGGGATTATTCTTGTTTTGATTCTCCTTTTAGGGGAAAATCATCCTATTTTCTACCATTAAATATGATATTCTTTCTGAGTTCTTCATAGATTTTTTTATCAAATTGAGAAAATTTCTTTTTAGTCCTAGTTTATTGAATTTTTTGATTTGTGTGTGTGTTGTGTTTTATTTGAAAGGGTATTGAATTTTCTCCAAATATCTTTTTTTCCTGTTGATTGCAATAATCATGTGGCTATTGTCTATTACTTTATTGACAGAGCATAGCATATTAATTGTTTTGAGGATGTTAAGCCAACATCGCTTCCCTGGGATGACTCTCACTTGGTCATGTTAATTATTTTTGTTTGTCGCTGGATTTGGCTTCCAATATTGATGAAGATGTTTGCATTCACATTCACAGGTAATGGTGGTCTATGGCTTCCTTTCCTTATGATGTCATTATCCGATTTTGCTGTCATGGTAATTCTCACTGCATGGAAGTAGTTGGGAAATGTTCTTTTCTATCCTGTTCTTTTAAAGAAGACTTTGTAACAAACTGGCATTACTTCTTCTTTAAACATTTAGTAGAGCTAAGTGTCAAGGCATCTGGGCCTGGGTTTGTGTGTGTGTGTGTGGGGGGGGGGTGGTGTAGCTCTTAGATTGCTAATCAATCTGTTCACCTATGACAGGCCTGTCTACATGGTCTCTTTCTTTTTTAACCTCTGTTGACAGTTTGTACCTTTCTAGGGACTCATCCATTTGATCTGTTGGTTTTTTTCCCTATATCCAGGCAATTCTTTTCAGTTCTCTCTCTTGGTTATTTTTATTTCTGAAATACCTCCTTTTTCATTTCTGGCGTTAGTAATTTGAGCCTTCTGTTTCTCTTTCTTGGTAAATCTGGTTAAAATTTTGCCAATTTTGTTGATATTTTCAAGGAAGCAGTTTTGGATCCACTGATATTGTCAAATTTTTATTTGTGTTATAAATTTGCAACTTACATTTATATACATTTATGAAATAGAAGGAAGGTTGTGATTCATGTATATGTTGTGGGATAATTAAATCAAAAAGTTATATCATTTCAAATACCTTGTGTTTATATGTTGCAAGACAATTTGAAATTTACTATACTATCTATTTTGAAACACACAATATACAGCCATTAACTATATCTAGCACACCTCAGTAGGTCTGAAAATACTTCCCTCCTGTGTAACTGGGATTTTGTACTGTTGGTCATCATCATTGTCTCTAATCCTACCCCATTGATTTTTTTCTACTATTTTTCTGTTTTCTAGTTCATTGATTTCTGCTTTAATCTTTACTATTTTCTTACTACTGCTTTCTTTGATTCATTTTGCCACCTTTTTATTGTATTTTAAGCTGGAAAGTTAGTTTATTGATTTGTGATCATTCCTTGTTCCTCTAAATAATGCCTTGGCTTCATTCTGTAAGTTTTAGTATATTGTGTCTTCATTTTTATCCATTTCAAAATATTTTCCAATTTTCCTTGTGATTTATTCTTTGATGCACTGGTTATTTAGGAATATTTTTAAAAATAATTTCCAAAGATCTTTCAGTGTTTCAGTTTTTTTTTCTGATATTGATTTCTGCATTCATTTTATTGTGATCAGAGAATAAAGTTTGTATTATTTCTGTCATTTTAAAATTTGGTTTGGTCTATACTGGACAGAGTTTATGAACATCTGAGACTATTTTTTCTATGATGTTGTATGGTGCATTCTATAAATATCTCTTGGTTAAGCTGATTTATAGTGGTTCTAAAACTTTTTATTTCCTTGTTGGTATTCTGCCTGGTTCTTTGATCCACTACTGACAATATGCTATTTAAATTTTCAATTATTATTGTTGATTTGTCTATTTAATCCTTCACTGCTCTCAGGTTTTGAGTCCTGTTTCTCAGTGCTCTGTTGTTGGTGAATACATTTGCTGTTGCTTTATTTGCCTTGAGTACTGACCCTTTTATGATTACACAATGTGCACCTTTATTTCTGGTAGCAGACTTTAAAGATATGTTTTTGTCTGATCCTAAAACAGCTACTCCAGCCCCTGGTGGTAGCCTTCTGCCTGATGCACTGTCTGTCCTTTTGCTTTCCATCTGTTGATATCCTCGAAGCTGAAGCGTGTCTCTTGTAGACAGCCAATCTCTTGGCTTTTAGAAAATACCAGCAGACATGGCTGCCTTGCTTGGAGGGTGTCCTGCGCTCCTGTTCAGTGCTGCTGGTTACAGTTGGATTCACGGCTGCCAGTTTACTTTCCGCTTTCCACATGTCCTCTCACCCCCTTGATAGACTCTTCCTTCTTTTGAATCAGGTGAACATTTTCTAAGAGCATTTTTGAATTGTTTAATAAATTTCCATTGTAATTTTGAGTTATTCCCTTAGCCGCTGCTCTGATTCTTCCCATAGGTATCTTATTAGATTTAGGGAAACCCAGTTCCACTGTGGTATGGAAACATGGTGCCCATACAGCTCGTTGGCCTCTTTCTGGAACACTATTGTTTAAGGTGTTGCACCTGTAGTTACAGAACCAACAATGCGTCATTATACTCTTTACTTGATACAATTTTATGTCTTTTAAATAATCAAAGAGAAGAAAGGATAATTGGTATATATTTCTAGATTTTGTCATAAAAAAAATTTTGATTTATTATTGCTTTTAAAATTGTTCTCATGGATTCCAGGTATCATCTCGGGTCATTTACTTAGCTTAATACAACTTTGCTCTCACCCACCTTCTTTGTGCTATTTTTGAAAAATATATTACATTTCCATATGTTATAAGCTAAACAGTGTATTTGTGTGTGTGTGTTTGTGTGTGTGTTTGTGTGTGTGTATGTGTATATATTTTAGTGTTCTGTTGTTGGTGAATACATTTATTACTGTTATATTTTACTTATGTTTTGAACTTTTTATAATTCTATAATTTACACAAATTATACGATTATATAACTTCATGTTTTCTAATATACACACATACCTGTATGTCCAAATATATGTGTATATATGTGTATGTTAATTCCAACTGCTTCTTAAATCAGTTAAAAGAAAAAATGACATAGATGGTGCTTTTTAATTTCACGTAATCAGTTTATCAATCCTCTTTGTTCTATTACATGGATTCACATTATTGTCTGGGGCCATCTGGTTTTTCTTGAAGAATTTCCTTTTTTATTTTGAAAATAGGCCTTCTAGAAGCAAAATTTCTGGTTTGTTTTCTGGGAATATCTTTATTTCATATTCATTTTTCCAAGACAGCTCACTGCTGAGGAGACTTGGTTGGATTTTGCTGAGCCTTTTGGGTGTGTCGTCACACTTCCTGGAGGCCTGAGCTGTTTCTTAGGAGGACTTGGCTGTTAGTCACACTGGAGTTCACCTGTGAGGGAGGAGAGGGTCTTCCTTGCTGCTTTTCAAATTTTCTACCTGTTTTTGACTTTCAGCCTTTTTACTATGACCTTTCTTTTCTCTCTTCTTAAGCTCTCCTTACCTTTATTTACTGGCTGTTGGTTGATCTTTATATGTCTATGTTAATGTTTTCAGTAGATTTGGGGATTTTCCTGTATTTATTGCTTTGAGTATTTTTCTTTTTGGTTCCTTCTTCTCCTCTACTTTAGTTATTCCTCTACTTTAGTTATTACATGTATATTGGTGCATTTAATGGTGCTCCACATTTCTCTGAGTTTATTAATTTTTTAGCATTTTTTTCCTCTTTTCTTTGGACTGCATAATATCTAAGAACTTTTTTCCATGTTTGCCTATAAATATCTTCACCAGTTCACATCCATTGTTGAACTCCTCTAGCAAGTTTTTCAAAATTTATTTCAGTTACTGGAATTTCAATCTAGAGTTTCCATCTGCTTCCTTGATTTCTATTTACTGATGTCCCTGTTCCCATGTTGAATCATTGCCCCTGTGCTTTCCTTTCTAAATTGTAGTTTACTTTAGCCTACTGAATGTTCCAATGATTCCTTGGAAGTCTCTGTCTCCTATCTGGTCCTCTCACAGGCTGCTTGCTTTCCCTATTTTTAATTTTTTGGTGCATGGATCAATTGTTTCTTCTGTCTTGCATGTCATATGATTTTATGAATACATGTAGCAACCCTAGGTATTGTCACCCATCCAAGGCTGGTTGCTGTCATTTACTTTGATTTATTTTAATGACTAGAGATATTATTTAACAAAGTCTGTTTCTCTATTGCAGGATGAAACCTCTGGTACCTGCTTAAAGCCATTGGCTTGGACAAGCCCACAGTCACTGTGGATGACAAGAATGGGCAGAATTCTCTGCCTGTCCACAGCCAGCTGTTCATCTCTACTAACTGCTCACTAAAGGATCTCCTGTGTTCATCCCTGCCTTGGGGTATGTGTTGCACAGACTGATCCAATCCAATGTGGTCTCCTCGAGACGGTAGTCCCCAGGTCAATGTTTGAGATTTGTTTCCCAGAAGATTTCCTCTGAGCTTCCTCTTCTCCTTGCTTCCAGAAAACTAACCCTGCAGTGAGTCCACTGTTCTCCCCTCAATTGCTTTCACCGCAGCCTCCAATGTTTTGGAAAGCAGCCTTAGGTTTGAGCTTCTCTATGTCCTCTCAGCTCTTTGGGGATGTGGAGCCCTTGGTGGCAGGCCTAGTTCTCACCCTCCACCGTGAAATCCCTGACCCATGGCTCTGGAACTGTGGGAGACAATGACAAGTGTCTCTGCCACCCATGTTAGAAACAGTGTGTCTGGCCTACGTGTGTCCAGGGGCTTCCGGCTCTGGCTTGCCTCAACCACCATGTGACATCCAGCTATGAGCCAGGGCAAGGGCCCGCAGGCTCTGGGACTCTCAGCAGTACACTACACAACATGGAACTCTGTGCACAGTGGAGGCTGGACACCAGGGTGCCCCACCTCTGCTTGGCTCCACTCACTGGGAATGTGGCCTCAGCAGAACGGTCAGTGCAACAAGAGGAGAAGTGCTGGTTTTCTGACCCCTTGGGGAGGCAGCCTGTGACTCTCTAAAGTGAAATTGTCACCCAGGGAGCCACCAGGTGGAAGGAAGGAGCACAGTCTTGACTTGAATGCCTCAGAGTATTGCTGCTCTTATTTAATTTTAGTGTGTGTTTAGAATAACTGTTTCTTCATTTTGTGTTTATATTTCGAATCATTTCTACAGACGTTGTTGTTTCTAATAAATTATTTTTGTCAGTTTCACTGAGAGAAAAAAATAAAGAGTTTCATGCACTGTAGTGCTGGAAGTGAAACTTTATAACAAGTTTTAAAATTCTTTCCTTTGCCTATTTCTGTAGGATTTTGGAATATGTTGAACATGCTTCACTCCAGTTGTCACATTGGCTTTGGGAGTAAATAGGATAATGCATGAAAAGGTTTGTGAACTGCAGAGAACAACGTGTCTCAGTTAAATTTTACCCCTTACTGTTTGTCGTGGACGAAGCGTTGCTTAATTTCCGAGCTGGTGCAGCCCTCGGACCTCCCAGGGAGGTGTCTAGTGCTGGGCCTCTTGGGCTCACAGGCACAGGAGCTCACAGGTCCTGCAGTAGCATTCCCCTCCTTGTCTGGGTGCTGCTTGGCTCATGTGCAGGTCAACCTTTATTCAACTTTGTGCCCACCCATCCTGTCCAAGTGACAAAGTGACAGAGGTGAGAGCGGTGCCTTCTTATCTGGGGCATCCCCAATGGAGGTCAAGTGAGGATAGAGGGAAATGTGGGTGGTTGATAGACTGCCATTGGTGTTTGTCCCAGTTTGTTCTCCAAGGAGAAAGCTGCTTTTGTAATTTCGATTATTTGGATGTCTACTATGCACCAGGATCTCTGCCAGTTTTAGGAGGGGCTACAGACACTTTTATGATGTGATTCTTGCTTTAAAATAATTCTAGACAAGAAGTCAGTTATGTACACACTAAGTAGGTTTTTATGTGGGATAAAAGAAAGCAAAGAATGGAAGGAAAATTTTAATCAGGCAGAGGAAAGGCAAGAGTACCAGGGTTCAGGGATGATAGTCTGAGGTGGCCCCATGCCCTGAGCTCCGCAGGTGGTAAGGGCACCTGCTAATAACACTTGGCCTTAGTTTGCTGTAACTGGTAAATGGGGGGGGGGGTGTACTTAACTAACTTGCATTATACTTTATAAATACAGTTTTGCATGCATCAACTTATTTAATCATTATAACCAATGCCAATGTTAAACCTGAAGCCCGGCAAGTTTAACAAATTCCCCAAATCCTTCTGCTCATAGGTTGTGTAGGACTTCAAGAATCATGCTAAGGAGTCTGTATCATATCCTTGGAAAATAGATAGTCATCAAAAGTGGTAAGCAGGGGCTGGAAACGTGGCTCAAGCGGTAGCGTGCTCGCCTGGCATGCGTGCAGCCCAGGTTCGATCCTCAGCACCACATACAAACAAAGATGTTGTGTCCGCCGAAAGCCAAAAAATAAATATTAAAAAATTCTCTCTCTCTCTCTCTCTCTCTCTCTCTCTCTCTCTCTCTCTCATTCTCTCTTTAAAAAAAAAAAGCGGTAAGCAAATGAGGGCCATCTTGGGTGCTTCATACCCCAAATAAACTGTGGTGGATGTGTGATGATGGATGCTCAGGGAGAGGGTAGCGGGAACACAAAAGAAAGAAATAATGTCTAATCCTGCTCTGTTGTGAATTGGCTGGTGTTCCCCTGCCTCTGGTTAGAACATCATTTCCTAAACTTCTAGAAGGAAGTACTAAGGTAGACGGTGCCCAAGGTCTTTTCCATTTTAAAATTTTCCATAATAATTCAGGCGCTCTTTTGGTGGCTCAAATGTGACATAATATCCCCCTTCATATTCATCCCAGCTGTTAGAGTTTGAAAACGCTGTTTGGTGAGATTGCCAAACACATTTCCTTGTGTCTAAGAGGTGTTTGATAGACTCAGAATGTTGGCAATGTATGGTAAATATTTAAATGGGATCTTTGTGTTAAGTTGTTCTGTCCCGTGGTAAGCCATTACCCTAGTTCAGTAAGGGCCATTGAGGGACTAGCTGCACCAGGAGTGAGACGAGGCAGGGACTTGCAATCTTCTGGAGTTGCCGATTGGAGAGTGATCAGAGAATGGAGATGTGCATGCAGCCTGGGCCTGCGGACATGGCACCTGAGACAGATGGCCACCCAGCTCCAGAGGTGACACTGCTTTTTAAGAAAAGGGATCAGTAATCTTGAAGGAATCTGGCATGTAATTCCAAGCATACGTTTCTTATGAGACTGTCAGTTAGAGAAGAGAAAGAAACATTAATGCACCAAATGAATAGTGACCTCCATCCCCACAAGATACACAGCTTGGGAGCTCACTCGGCAAGCTCGGACTTGTTGCTCTGAAGTGTTAGTGGAGGCGTTATATTACGAGGTAATTATGAAGATGAGTGTGCTGAACAAAGAGTGCCTACCAAAGATAACGTTATTATTTTAATACCTGTGGCAAGTGCATGTTTCAGGGCTTAAAGGATCATTGCCATTTCCAATGTTCTTATAATCCTCCTGCCTAATTCAGACTTGTTGCTGATTTTCTGTTGAGAATCATGAACGATAGGTTAGGAAAAGATTAAACGCAGAGTGAGTGGAATGGATAAAAGCTCCCAGTATAATGAGTTTTAGATAATACTGTTAAAATGAGAATGTAAAAGTCGAGGTGCCAGTTTAAAAAGCATTAGATGCATGTATCATGAGAAAGAAGGTGAAGGGCTCTGGCAGGTGTCTCTGGAAGATAAGTTACGTCACATGCAAACATTTTTTGCATTCATGAACAGGAAGCAGTCAGTGTCACGGGAAACTTGGGAGGAGAGAGTGCAGATGGAGGTCCCTAGAACACGGCAGGATCCCTGCTTGGTTGGGGCTTGCAGGCCTTATCTTTGCTCCTTGATATTCTGTGGTTAGGGGTAATGACGGTGTCCAGCAGGGACAGATGGGTCACACTTGGCTGTTTCTTTCCTTGTTTCATGTATTTTATTAAAGACTGAATATTTTAGGTAATGCATCCTGGCTTCTGCCTCCACCCCACAGCTCTTCCCCTCTTCCCATTCATTCACTCTCTGGACTTCTCACCCCTTTTTCTTTAACTTTCTTCCAGATGGAGTTATTTTTCTTAATCCTGAAATTTTCCTCTACTATTTCTTATCAGTCAGGTTTGCTGGCATGTTTTATTTGCTGAATTTTTTCTATTTTCTTATTACCTTTTCCCCTCTCTGATGCTGCAGTCTAACCCTTTCTATTGACCTCTCTTCAGTTTTATAAATGTCATATTCTGCCACTCTAAACTTACAGTTAGATCCATCTAATGTGTTTTTAATTTCAGATATTACACTTTATATCTCTAACATGCCCATTTAATAAGTTTACATTTTCTATTAAATGTTAACTCCTTGAGTCTTTTCTGTCCATTTTCCTCCTATTATCTTTAGTATATTTTTTTTTCTGAAGTTCTTGTAATCCCTCTCACAGCTGGGTTATGTATTTGTATATTTCTACTAATAACATCATGAGATGATCATTCATTTTTTCCTGTTGATTGTCTTTCATTTATATGTTAGACATTTTATATAACAAGGCTTTTCTGATTTATCATTTCCTAACATATATATAATGAGTTTTAGATAATACTGTTAAAATGAGAATGTAAAAAAAAAACAATGTCAATTTTCTACCTGACCCCCTTTAGATCTGTGGCCGCCCACTTTAGTCTTGTCAACCCTGTCTCAGGTTCTTGTAGAGCAGATGTGCCTCAGTGAAACTTTTTCATGGAGTGTGTCACCCCTTCTCAGCATGTGATTATCACCGTGTGACATTACCTCTGCATGGTCACAATTGAAGCTTTAGAGTGTTTGCAAGGTCAGCGTTTGGATGGCCCCAGAGCCCTACATCTCTGCGGGGTTGGTGATCTTGAAGCCTTGGTTGAACACTCAGGGGAGCTCTCTTCCTGGCCTCCTGGACCTTTGCCCTGTGTGTGTGGAAGGAAATGCACTTGATGCAGGTTTCTTTGGCATCCTTCTCCGCGGCCCACCCTTCTCCTTTAACCTTCCTCTGACATCATCTCAGATACATTACTACCCCGAGATCTGAAGTCCGATTCTCCCAGCAGACTGTTGTTCTCTTTCTGGGCTCTCTTTCTCTGCATGGCCATTTGGAAAATGCTCCAGGGAGAAAGGAGAAGTGAATACAGGGCTTATCTCCTGCAGTTTCCTTCTTGGGAGAAGAGTAGCTCAGTGTTCGCTGGTGCACAATGCTCGGAAACCATTATTTTCTGTATCTTGTTCACATATTCTTCACTGAGCGCAGTGGAGGTTAAATCTGATCCCAGCTCTTCTGTGAAGGCTCCACAATTGGCATTTAACACCACGGGATTGGGGGAGACTCCTCAGTTAACTGGAGTCAAGAGCACAGGACGTAGAGCCTTGGAGCACTGCCATTTAGGAGACCTTAAGGATAAGAAAAGAACTGATCCAAAGAAACTGAGGAGAGCGATGGGAGGGATAAAAGGAAAACAAAGAGTGGGATGTCCTGAGAGGCTCGGGAACCTCTCACCCGAGAAGATGTGATCTACCAGTTCAGATGTTGCTGCTAAATCAATAAAATATGAGAACTGAGAATTAACCGTTTGACTTAGCAACTAAACCCATGCCATTAAGTCAGCCTCTGGTTCCCAGATTATAAACAGTAGACGACATTCTTTTTTTTCAACAAAGGGCTCTTTTTATTCCTTGTCCGATGCAGCTTAAAGGGTAGGAAATGGCCATGTGCTGAAAAGTGCCCATAGATACTCGAATAGCTTTGAAGTTCAGGGTCTCTAGAATCGTTCCAATCCTTATTTTGGAAATTAGTGAGGACACATTTTTCCTTCATTTTTCTGTAGTACTTTTTAAATTTTTATTTATTTATTCTTTTATTTATTTTGATACTAGGGATTGAACCCAGGGGTACTTAATCACTGAGTCACATCCCCATTGCTTTTAATTTCTTTGAGACAGGGTCTTGGTAAGTTGCTTCGGGCCTAAGTTGCTGAGACTGGTCTGAACTTGGGATCCTCCTACTCTGGCCTCCCAAGTTGCTGGGATTACAGGCCTGTGCCACCACACTCAGCTTCTGTAGAATTCATTGGCTGCCCATCCTGACCTCGGAGCTGTGATGAGCAAGCATGCTTGTGGGAGAGCTTTCTGCATTTCTGGTAGGCAGACCCACGAGCCCTCTTTTCGATTTCCCTGGGTCTCACTGCTGCATCTCCAGCACCCAGAACAGCATCTGTTCCACAGAAGATGTTAAATAATAACTCAAATGTGTTATTACAAGGTTGCAGTCCTTCTGATTAGGGGCCTTTTCAGGCAGATCAACTGAGAGTGTAGACTGCACCAGGTGGACTCCCAAGTCACGTGTCCCTGGGGACTAAGGCTGGAGTCAGGTCCCCACCATCAAGGATTGCAGGTTGGCAGAAATGGAAGGAAAATGGAACTCCTTTTGTTCCCACGGCGAGCTTTGCTCATTCTTCTCTTCTAAAAATTAAATCGTCTTCTGCAGGAGACAATTTCTTCCTGGTAACTATCTGTCAAGCAGGTGAACAAAAATATAAGCCATAATTATGTTCCTAGCTTCAGCTCTGGCACTCAAGTTAATCTAAAAAGCACTCAGGTTCTTAGGAGATGTTATGTAACCAGGGCCTCCATTCAGCCCCCTGCTGGGTTTTGTTCTACTGAAGTTCCATCAAAGAGTGTGACGCGATGACTGAGGACGCGTTGCTTTGCCCCGTGTCTACAAGAGCGAGGCCTTGAAGAGCCTCGCATTTGTCAGATGAAGCTGTAATCAGACGACACTATTTTTAGGTCCCGTTCATAACTCCAGGGTTGAGCGTTGGGGTGGTGCAGGTGAGATGCTGCCTTCTGTTTCCGCAGAGAAGGGCCCAGGCCTCGATTCCTCGCACTGGGAAAGCCCCGAGTCCTTTGGACACAAGCTGCGTGTGTGAATCCACAACAGGCGTGCCCGCCCTCCTCACTCCACAGCTGCTTCATCTTTGCTACATCAAGGCCCATTACCAAGGCCTCCATGAGGGTCCAATGGGAGCAAAGTGCAGCTGTGACAGGGCCCTGAGGAGTGGACAGGGGGCAAAACAGGCACTCATAGCCGAAACAGCACAGAAGCTATAGGAGAGTTAAACAGTTAGAAACGTTGCAGGTATTTTGAGCCACACCCACATCTTCTGTAACGGTGTCTGAGGATTTCCAATCACGGCTCTGTTGCGGGAGCCTACTGACAGAATGGTGTTAAATGGTTGGTGATACATGTAACAAACCTACAAAATACCTGTGTTTAGTGGGTGGGCAACAGATGCCAAGTTTCACCCCAGCCTCCTTCCTTTGCCATAGGCAAAAGTAAACCAAACCCAAAATAAAATAAAATTTAAAAACCCAACAAACCCTGACCTATGATCTTCCCACGTCTGCTGTTTCTGAAATTCTGAGTGATGCTCAGCTGTTAAGCGTAGGCTCTGTCAGCTTTGTGGTGAAGAGGTCACAGTGGGACTTGTTTGTCACTCACTGAGCTGAACATCCTGAGGTCCTGCTGCTTCATGTCAGTGGAACTGAGAGGGAGGCCTTTCCTGGCTGGGCACTGTCCTGCAGCTGTGTCCATGGACACTTCTGAGGGTTCAGACACAGATTTTGTGTGGATTCAGGATTCTTTACAAGAATATATGTTCTACCTTCCTACCTACTTACCCATCTATCTCTCCAAGGGTCACTAAATTTCAGTTTCAATTTCTAATGTGTTTTCTCACACAACACAGTCTAAGCTCTGTCTATCTTCCCCACCTCTCTTTCTTCTCCCTATGTTCCTCTTCCTATGCTTAATTCACTGAATGAGTTTGGGTATTATAGCCCAAGAGTCCATTACACTTAGCGTGCATCTTCTGACCCTTGGATTTAGATCTCTCTGTCTTGGAACATTGTTCCTTTCTTCACTTCTCTTTTCCTCCCTCCTCTCCCCTCCCCTCCCGTCCTCTCTCCTCCCCTCTACTCCACTCCCCTCCCCTCCCCTCCC